>NC_091212.1:17555160-17855160 GCF_040958095.1 Procambarus clarkii | reverse complement strand
TTCCACATAAAAGGTTGTTCTGGAAACTGGAAAATATTGGAGGGGTGACAGGTAAGCTTCTAACATGGATGAAAAATTTCCTGACTGATAGAAAAATGAGGGCAGTGATCAGAGGCAATGTATCGGACTGGAGAAAAGTCACAAGTGGAGTACCACAGGGTTCAGTTCTTGCACCAGTGATGTTTATTGTCTACATAAATGATCTACCAGTTGGTATATAGAATTATATGAACATGTTTGCTGATGATGCTAAGATAATAGGAAGGATAAGAAACTTAGATGATTGTCATGCCCTTCAAGATGACCTGGACAAAATAAGTATATGGAGCACCACTTGGCAAATGAAATTTCATGTTAATAAATGCCATGTTATGGAATGTGGAATAGGAGAACATAGACCCCACACAACCTATATATAGTGAGAAATCTTTAAAGAATTCTGATAAAGAAAGAGATCTAGGGGTGGTTCTAGATAGAAAAGTATCACCTGAGGACCACATAAAGAATATTGTGCGAGGAGCCTATGGCACGCTTTCTAACTTCAGAATTGCTTTTAAATACATGGATGGTGATATACTAAAGAAATTGTTCACGACTTTTGTTAGGCCAAAGCTAGAATACTCAGCGGTTGTGTGGTGCCCATATCTTAAGAAGCACATCAACAAACTGGAAAAGGTGCAAAGACATGGTACTAAGTGGCTATGGGCACTAAGATATGGGCACCATATAACGGCTGCATATTCCAGTTTTGGTCTAACAAAAGTCATGATGTCCGTGTTCGTTGCTGTTTTTACATACTCTGCATATATTTCTGGTAGCTTTTGTGGAACACAAAAGGAACCCTATGTGCTTCAGGAATGCCATACATTAGTTTGGTGATGTTTTCCCATATCTGTCTAATCATTGTGACAGATCCAGTAGGTACCTTGTTTGTTTGCATAGTGTGTAGGTAAATCTGTACAACTCAGATGAAATCTTGTGTTACAAATGTTACATACAATCCCTTACAACACTCTTCTGAAGTGATTTAAAGCAGCTGCCACACACCTCCATGATGGGTTTATGATGTAGAGGAGGTCTGTTCCCCTATTTGTGATATATTGTTGATTTATCCCTTGTTGACTTTAGTCATTTTACTATGTACATTATATGAATATATTTATAATATATGTATGTATATATAATATGTATACAGTAAATTTATAATATTATAAATGTTTATTAATTCAACTTTATGTGGAGGTAATTATCGCATGGGTAAAGAAAATGGTCCCAGTGGGATGTAGAGTTGACCGCTGTTGTCCCAGGTCACGGGATGGATGCCACCAGTTGTCAGTTCCTTGATTTATAACACTTATTATTTGCCTGGATTACCATAATCGATTTTCTGCTTACTTTCCGGCTTGCAATGGTTCCTGTATTACAATATATAGTGCCAGTATATTATGACTGAGGGATGTCCAGTACACTGGGTAGCCTCGTGGTTGTGGTGTAAACACCGCCTAGTGTGATGCCTGCTCGTGCCACAAACTTTACACTTCTAGTTTTCCATGTGCAATTCTCCTACACTTTCAACTTATTTAAGTGTTGTGTTACATGTTCCACTTCACTGTTCCACATATCACTATTCTCTATACTTGATATATATCGACTGTACACATGAGCCTGGTGGCACTGGCTCCCCCACGTGGTTCCACTCTTATTCTTTACTTAACTCAAAGTTCCATTATAAATTACTATGTTCAACTTTCCTACAGGTCATTATGCACTTTGTGATGACTGTGATCAGTAATCCATGGTTGTGACCCTAAAAAACCTAGGTATATTTCAAGATTTTATCGGAGCGCAGACAACACATCTTTCCCTCCCCCCTCACTTCCTCGGTGTTCAACAACTGGACCGAGGGGGAGAGATACAGGTAACCCCACCTCGACAAGTCCAGCCACATGTATCGGGAGACACCGAGACCACTCCGACGCGAAGAGGTATACCCCAGGGCACCCGTACGTCCAGCAGAGCCAAATGAAGGAGTCGGCGTTGACCGACCATTCTGTGGACAAGGTAATGAACCAAGACAGGCTATTCACCAGGACGTCGGACACTCCCTGGATATGAACTGCACGGAGAGCCAAACCCTGAGAATCCAGCAGACGAGTCACTCGAAGAGACCAGCCCCAAGGAACAAAGAGAACGCTGGTGGTTGAGACAATGAACCACCAGAAAGCAGCCCAAATGAGTTGAACCGTGGAACCTCCAAGCGACCCGAATCCTCCGAAACGACAGCCAAACCCCCGCAAACTCCTGCACCGTGTGGTAGGCCCGACAGACCCCACTGCCCCTAATCAGCCTGGTGAGCACTGATCACAAAACCCCAGCCGAGAGACTACACATCCGTGAACACATCGAGCGAGGGCTCGGGTAGGCGCCAAGGCAATTAACCCCGAAAAACCTAAGAAGGAAGCCGGCGATGCAGCAACTGACGCAAGGCCCCAGCAGTCCGAACCCAACGATTGTGAGAGGCAGAAGGGAGAACCCCAAAGGAACCAGAACAGACACCAAAACCAAACCCAACCCAGCGGGTAAACCAGTATGGCAAAGTTCAAACTCCCGCACAACTTCTCGAGCAACCGTCAAGTGACCCGGGAAGGTCCAAGGACACCATCTAGGCACCCGGCTCCAAGAAAAGCCGTACTTAAATAGACAAAGTGGTCATCCTAATGAAGGGGCAAGGAATCCTGTTATTCAGATGGGACAAGTCTGAACCTGATAGTCTGATAGAGGACAAATGTCCTCTATCAACTTCTTAGCAAATTATTTACAGAATAAACGTTATTGTTGTCAATAATTTAGGGATCTCTATCTCCATTCTTGAACATTAGTACTCCATTTGCAGTTTTCCAGGTGTGGAAATTTTTTCTTCACCAATGCTGTATCAGACTAATTAATGCATTACATAGCATTCCTGCAGCTTATTTCAGCAGCAGAAAATACTGGTTTGGTCCTGCAGTCTTGCTCATGTCAAACTGAATGAAGCAATTCATAAACTCCTCTGATACTAGCATATCACTGAATATTACATTACGTGTTCTATCAGGAAATTTTCTATTAGGTTTTGACTAATTTTGCACTCGATCATTATCCAGTAAATTGTTCCAACTATAATCACCAAGGTCTTGGAGTTTAGCTGTTATGCCACATAGGCTGCTCTCCCTCTCTCTCTCTGACCTTCAGCCAATGTTTTTGGTCTTGCTGACTTCCTTTAGCCTCCAGTTTTTTGGTTGGGGGGTTGCATATGAGTGCTGCCTTTATCCCTTTGTAATATATTTTTACCATGCCTATAATAAAGCCCTGTCAGTTGGCCCTTGCTCCCAGTTTCTGCCTCAAAAGTCAATTGCATTTGAATCATCAATACAGCTCCTTCATTCTCTATTTTCTAATCACATGTGGCAATGTTTATCAGTGCTTACTTATCAGAATCTACTGGAAATGAAGTCTAGCACCCTATGCTCATCTAATTTTTTGTGCATAGTGCATTTTTAAATCCCTTCACTTTTTAGTTCTATATAATATTTGCTGGAAGTTGTGGATGATGATGATGATGACTTTCAATACATTCCACTTGACCTATGTATGGGTTGTTACATGTACTTCCCAAGTTTTTCAACATTGCTGAATTTCCAATTTCCACTGAAATCCTGGAGTACTCTTCTCTCAATTTAAAAGGGCCATCATCATATGTCTTCTCTATTCCCCTTTAGAACCATTTGATCAAGACCCCTTAACCTGTCCCCTAGAGCTCAAACCTCTCAATTCAGACACATCTTGTAGACACCTGTGCCTTATTTAGTTTTCGTTCGGATTCCACATGCTTGTGCTGCTTATTCTAGTATGGTTGGTGTTGTGTGGCAATAAATGGATGGTTGTGGTATATTGTTGGAGTTTTTTTGTGTGGTTTAAAGAATGGTGCTTCTCATTTGGGACTATTAGCTTATATTATGACATTTTATGAATCATTTCAACCCATCCTCCTGAATAGACAGTACTTTTTGTAACTATGTGGACCATCGTACATACATAGACGTAATGGACAATTAGATAGTAGAATTTGGAACTATTCACTTTTATAGAGTCCAAACACAAAGCTAAAACCAAACTTAATTATTACAAGGCCTAGTAAAAGAGATATGTACTATATTAGGCTTCAGATAGCATGTATTAGGCCTACGAAGGTTATGTTAAGATTCATTTGCAACATCATAACAAGAACTTTTCCGGTTTGTCCAAATTCAATAATAGCGTTTTCTACTCTCTAATTGCCTTCACGTCAATATAAGTACAGGTATTATGGTGCTCACCACTACTATAAGTACTACCTAAGCAGGAGGATTGGCTCTCTGCAGTGGGGTGGCTGTCATTGTCAATGACTATCCCAATTAGGTGTCACGGAACATATCCCCATGTAAAACAATTCATTTTTAATACTTTTACAGCAGTGCCTTTAAGGGCCTTTCACAGATGACAAGCAGCAAAGGGCTGAGAAGAACACTGTTTGTAGCCCACACCCAAGCTGATGAAAGTGTGCAATTTATGTAGGCATTCGTCTTTACTGAGCTAAGAATACAGCAGACAGATGTCAATACTCACCTCGTTCTGGAATACCTCTTCTCCTTTTTCAATCTTCGGGTGTCTATTGATTGGGATCGGGACCTTCTCATGCTGCCTCCACGAGAACCAGAGCGTGAACGACGTCTTAGCTTTTCCTCTCTCTCTCTTCTTTCCCTTTCCCGTTCACGTTCTCTCTCCCTTTCCCTTTCTCGCTCACGTTCTCTCTCCCTTTCTCGCTCCCTTTCCCTGTCTCTTTCCCGCTCCCTCTCCCGCTCTCGTTCTCTATCGCGGTCTCGATCCCGCTCTCTGTCCTTCTCCCTCAGCCTTCTCTCCCTTTCTTTCTCTTCTTCCTGTTTCTGTAAGGACATGTCAACAAAATTAGATATCAAAAGCAACAAAAAAACCATCAGGGCACATTGAATAACATCAAATTCTAACAAAAACTTAAAGACCACAGAACAACAGGCAGAAGCCCACAGACATTGCTGGCTTTTCTGTTGTGCACACATACACACGCGCACACACACATATGCAAACAAGAAACTGTTGGCCCTACTATATGGTGAAGCAATGGTTGAAATTTCCTCAAAATGTGAGAAGCTCTGAGCCTACAAAAGGGATACTGTGTGTGTGTGTGTGTGTGTGTGTGTGTGTGTGTGTGTGTGTGTGTGTGTGTGTGTGTGTGTGTGTGTGTGTGTGTGTGTGTGTGTGTGTGTGTGTGTATGTGTGTGTGTGTATGTGTGTGTGTGTATGTGTGTGTGTGTATGTGTGTGTGTGTATGTGTGTGTGTGTATGTGTGTGTGTGTGTATGTGTGTGTGTGTGTGTATGTGTGTGTGTGTGTAATTACCTAAGTGTAATTACCTAAGTGTAGTTACAGGATGAGAGCTACGCTCGTGGTGTCCCGTCTTCCCAGCACTCTGTCATATAACGCTTTGAAACTACTGACGGTCTTGGCCTCCACCACCTTCTCACTTAACTTGTTCCAACCGTCTACCACTCAATTTGCGAAGGTGAATTTTCTTATATTTCTTCGGCATCTGTGTTTAGCTAGTTTAAATCTATGACCTCTTGTTCTTGAAGTTCCAGGTCTCAGGAAGTCTTCCCTGTCGATTTTATCAATTCCTGTTACTATTTTGTACGTAGTGATCATATCGCCTCTTTTTCTTCTGTCTTCTAGTTTTGGCATATTTAATGCTTCTAACCTCTCCTCGTAGCTCTTGCCCTTCAGTTCTGGGAGCCACTTAGTAGCATGTCTTTGCACCTTTTCCAGTTTGTTGATGTGCTTCTTAAGATATGGGCACCACACAACAGCTGCATATTCTAGCTTTGGCCTAACAAAAGTCATGAACAATTTCTTTAGTATATCGCCATCCATGTATTTAAATGCAATTCTGAAGTTAGAAAGCATAGCATAGGCTCCTTGCACAATATTCTTTATGTGGTCCTCAGGTGATAGTTTTCTATCTAGAACCACTCCTAGATCTCTTTCTTTATCAGAATTCTTTAAAGATTTCTCACAATATATAGGTTGTATGGGGTCTATGTTCTCCTATTCCACATTCCATAACATGACATTTATTAACATTAAATTCCATTTGCCAAGTGGTGCTCCATATACTTATTTTGTCCAGGTCTTCTTGAAGGGCATGACAGTCATCTAAATTTCTTATCCTTCCTATTATCTTAGCATCATCAGCAAACATGTTCATATAATTCTGTATACCAACTGGTAGATCATTTATGTACACAATAAACATCACTGGTGCAAGAACTGAACCCTGTGGTACTCCACTTGTGACATTTCTCCATTCCGATACATTGCCTCTGATTACTGCCCTCATTTTCCTATCAGTCAGAAAATTTTTCATCCATGATAGAAGCTTACCTGTCACCCCTCCAATATTTTCCAGTTTCCAGAACAACCTCTTATGTGGAACTCTGTCGAAAGCCTTTTTTAGGTCCAGATAGATGCAGTCAACCCAGCCATCTCTTTCCTGTAATATCTCTGTGGCCCGATCGTAGAAACTGAGTAAATTCGATACACAGGATCTTCCTGATCGAAAACCATACTGTCTGTCTGATATTATATCATTTCTCTCCAGGTGTTCTACCCATTTAGTTTTGATTAGCTTTTCCAATACTTTCACTATTACACTTGTCAATGATACAGGTCTATAATTGAGGGGGTCTTCCCTGCTGCCACTTTTGTAGATTGGAACTATGTTAGCCTGTTTCCACACGTCTGCTACGATTCCTGTACACAGGGATGCCTGAAAGATCAGGTGAAGTGGAATGCTGAGCTCAGATGCACATTCTCTCAGAACCCATGGTGAAACGCCATCTGGGCCAGCTGCTTTGTTCCTCCCGAGCTCCTTTAGCATATTTTCCACTTCATCTCTAGACACCTCTATCCGCTCTATGTTGTTCTCTGGAATTCTTATTGTGTCTGGTTCTCTGAAGATTTCATTTTGTACAAACACACTTTGGAACTTTTCATTTAATGTTTCACACATTTCCTTTTCATTTTCCGTGAATCTGTTTCCCATTTTCAACCTCTGGATATTATCCTTTACCTGCAATTTGTTGTTAATGAATTTGTAGAATAGGCCCGGTTCTGTTTTACATTTATCTGCTATCCCTTTTTCAAAATTTCTTTCTGCCTCTCTCCTTACTGCTGTATAATTGTTTCTCGCATCTTTGTATCGCTGGTATGTTTGGGGGTTTGGCCTCTTCCTATACTGATTCCATTTTTGTGTCTTTTGGTCTCTTGCCCTCTCACAATTTCTGTCGAACCAATCCTGTTTTCTGGTCCTGCATCTCTGTTTTGGTATGAATGTTTGTGTGCCTTCCTCGTATAGTTTTAAAAATTTGGCATACATTTCATTTACTTCCCTGCCTAGCAACAATTCTGTCCAATTACACTCATTAAAAAAATTTCGAAGTTCCCCATAGTTGCCTCTCTTTAAATCGAGTTTATCAACTGTTTCAATGTCCCCATTTCCTTCTAGATGATATCTTAAAGCATATTTAATGTCTAACAGGACGTGATCACTCTTTCCCAAGGGAGGAAGGTACTGGATGTCAAAAATCTCTTCTTCTTTCCTGGTGAATACTAGATCCAGTACTGACGGTATATCTCCTTCCCTCATTCTTGTGGCTTGCTTTATGTGTTGATACAAGAATGTCTCCAGAATGAGGTTCACAAATCTGCATGTCCAAAAGTCCTCCGTTCTTGCTTCATAGGCCTCCCAGTCTATTGCTCTAAAGTTGAAGTCCCCCAGTATCAACAGTCGTGATTTATCTTTATCTGCTTGTACAATAATATCTCTCATGACCATTATGAGGCCCTCTCGTTTGTCATCCAGTTCTTCCTTTGTCCACGTGTTGCTTGCTGGTGGGCTGTAGGCATTTACAATTATCAGCTTATCATCCTGATTCCAGACCTGCAATGCCATTATGTCAATATCTCGAGGGTTTTCAAATATTAACTCTTTTACCTTCAGGTGTTTTTTCACCAGTACAGCCGCCACTCCTCCCTTCCTAGTTTTCCTGTCACGTCTCCAAACTGAGTAGCCTCTTGGGAATATGACTTCATTTATTATATTTCCTTCAAGTTTCGTTTCTGATAATGCAACAATATCTGGGACCCTAAGCTGGATTATATCTTGCAACTCCAAAGTTTTTGACCTCACTCCATCTATGTTGGTATATACAATTTTCAGAAACATGTTCCCTTTTCCTTTGCTCTTTACTCCCCCTTCCACTACTGATCTTGTTGCTTTGTTTTTATGTACCATTTCACAAGCTTTCCAGTCCCTGTCACTTTGTAAAAAAAAGAATTTCTGTCTTCTTCATTTCTATCCCCATTTAGACGTTTTGCCTCAATTAAGTTCATTTTCAGCTTTTCTCTGTCTTCCTTGGATAGGTCTTGTCTTATTGACCAAAATTTGCCAACCTCATCACTCTGCAGTTTCCTGGCATTTCTTAGCACTTCCATCATGTTTTTCACTCCATTAAAGGTCACCCTTAAGGGGCGGTTCTTTTCTTTCTCATATTTTCCTATTCTTCTAAAATCACTGACATTTTCCTTTGAGCCTTCTCCTAAACCTACTATTTTCTCTATGATTTTCATCTCTTCTGCTGCTCGGTCCACCCTAGATGAAATTTCCTTCTCTAAACATCCAAAAATGATTATGGACTTAGTTCTATCTGCAGTGTTTTGTACCAGTTTACTGTTGGTAACCAGTTCTTTCCTAATTGCTTGCCTAATTTCTGCTTCTTGCTGGTCATTTCTGGTTTTGACTTCCGAACACACTTCTTTGATAGTCTCTATCTGTGTGTATAAATGTGTGTGTGTGTGTGTGTGTGTGTGTGTGTGTGTGTGTGTGTGTGTGTGTGTGTGTGTGTGTGTGTGTGTGTGTGTGTGTGTACGCATGCGCGTGTGTGTGTACGCATGCGCGTGTGTGTGTACGCATGCGCGTGTGTGTGTACGCATGTTTGTGTATGTGTGCGCGCACATGTTTGTGTGCGCGCATGTTTGTGTGTGTGTGTGCATGTTTTATATATATAAATAAATAAACTGTATGCCCTGAAGCAAAACTTATACATGCAATAAAAAACAAATTATAAATACATTATTTATCATTTATGAAAGCTAACAAACAACTGAGGGCCAAGTCTCCACTAATGAGAAAACAAAATCTTAATAGATGCACAACCTCCCCCCCTCCTCCCTCCCCCCCCAAAAAAGCTCACATTTTAACCAGTTCCCAATTGGTTTTCTTGTAGTCTCACTAAGCATAAGGCAATATATGGTGAATATAGCACTAAACCTCCCTGATTTCTTGTGCTAAAATTAATTGAAATAATTGAATAGGTAACTGCTAAGACTGGTTCACAGCTAATTGCATTAGCATGGACAAGCATATACTTTTTTTTCAGTTTATTTTCTTTGGCTCAAGACCGAACTCTTTCAAACTGCTCAATATACCTTCTAAATTGACATTTCATTATCTCCAACTGCCTCCCCCAGCTTTTTTATACCAATCTTATTGATCTACTTTGCTTCTATTCCCCTTAAACATAATTGATATAATGCTCAAACTTATCATACATACTAATTTCTTGAAAGAGCAATTACAACATAAAAGACTTCAGCAAATATTTTTAAGCACAGCAGTTAGATCTTCATTTATTTACTGAATAGTTGGAACATTACTTATTGAGATGATAAAGATTTCATATGCACTACCTTTTATGTAATACAAACCGTATTTATAAGGCAAAGAAAGTGACTTGATTCAAAGTGGTCTTACTAAACACAATACATTTAACCTATTAAGAAATACGTTACACTTTCTAAATGTTTATAATTCAGGTGTTTCTAGGGTTGACACCAGTATTTTGTAGTACCAAGAAAAACTTAAAATTGGATCACAAAGCACTAGTAATTTATTATTTGCAAACGCAGGACAAAATGTTAAAAAGAGGAAAAATTTGGGGGCTGAACCCTAGAGAATATGAAAAGTGTGAGTGAGAAGCTCTTCATAGCTAATTCTTTACATATCCCTTGAATCTGAGCTCAGCTCCAAAATCCCTACCCTCCCATCACGTTCCTTCCCTAATTGGAACAAGATGCTACCGTTGGCAGACAGGACTTGCCTTGTGCATTAGGGCGAAAGGCTCAACTGCTGGGTCGCTGTCAGGCAAGCCTAGCCCGGGGTTGAGGGGAGATGGGAGGAGAGAACGAAGGGATAGTCTATAACAACATCCGGCCTCGAACTCTCCCTTCAGATGCGCATCCTTGACAGATTCTGTGGGGAAGTTCCACCCTAAAATGCTTTGACCGCAGGCCAGGAGTTACGTACAGCTCACCAACAGTAATTTAGTACTGTTTTAATGTCACTGAATGAAGCCATATCAAATCTGTCATTAAAACTATAAAAAAGGGAGCTTGCTTAAATCCTCCTGACCAGGTCCGTGGAACCTTCCTATACCCATTTATCATCAATCACAACAGGGTTTCAACCAAGTGTATGGCAGAGACACAAGACGAGAAGCGATGCAATTATCAGACGTCAGCCCGTCTGTGTCAGAAACCCCCATCAATCAATCATTACTGGCACTGGATGAGCTGTTGATAATGCAATATATGCCATCAGGAATTTAACATTTCTTTATATAATTAGTCTACCTTCTTCAGAAATCCTTTAAGCATGAGTATGAAATGAAGAACAAAGTTCACTAAGTGAATAAAATTCTCCGTATTCGGGCTAGTCTCACCTTGTACAAGAGTTACATTACATTCAAATGCCCTCATAGAAATGTACCGAAATGTTTGATTCCAAGGCAAATGGAATCTCTAAGTCAAGATGACAATGGATACAATAAATCTACTGTTCACTAATTAAAAACTAAAATAATGCATATTAAAAGGTAATCAAGGGTTAACACTATAATACTACCCCAAGAAAAATCATTTTAATGTTTAGTGAGTTAACTAAATTTAATTTCTTGACATCTGAACGTCATAAAAAACTGGGTATAAAACAGCCTGTTCAGAATATGAGCTTTGTTCTTCAATTATCAAATAAATTTATCTTTAATATCCTAAAATAAAGCACTGGTGGGTTAAAACTGTAAAACCAATGTTTGACAGGACGAGTTTCCAACATTCATCCTTATGCCCAAAATTACCAGTTTACTCATCTTGCGCACGCACTTGTCATTGTTACCTCACAATATAGCATGCTTCTCACTGAATAAAATAATATATGAACCTAGTATTCCCTTCCTCATCTAAGTTGACAGGTAACTGAGATTCAGGTACTATCAAGCGGTGTGACATTACAGTCCTTACCTGGTGTTGGGACCTCTCTTACGATCTTCGACCCCATCTCCCTCCCTCCCAGGTTAACAACAAACAAAGAGTAACATAGGCATGGAGTTACCAAGTGCTAAACATCCTCATATAACTAATGTTATGCTCCACAACTATGTAAAAATAATAAGAAAGGAAAGAAAAAACCAATGTAATTAAACAACAGCCTCACTCATCAGTCACACTGACACTCTCTAGCCCAAGCTCAATAAATAACCAAATAGTAAATAAAATTATTAATTCACTTTGCAATGAAAAAGATAAAATGAATGCATAGTATATAAATTTTAAATTACTGGGTACTTTCTTTGAATAAAATATGACAGTGATATTACTAAAGACTTTTAAAGCCAAAAGGAATAGAGGCTAATGACGGTCAATTTTTGTGTCAAGTAATTCGAGCTGGAACTTTCCTAAGATAAATGGGTCACTACCTGACAAGGGTTATAAGGTATCTATATCCAGCACAAATTATGTTCTGGCAATGGCAAAACTGGAGTTAAGTGTTTCTCTATTGCAGACAAAAAATATCTGCCATTAGCTTTTATTGCACCTGGTTTTGTGCCAATATCTTTAGGTTAACATAGGCATATTTCAATAATCTTAATCATCCTGATTTTCAAATATCAGAATATTGCAAAATTCTTGATTTACATATAAACTATGAAACAAATCAAGAATTACCCTGGCATATGATTTACTGAACAACTAAAACAATTGCCAAACTACCCCTCATAATCCAGAAACTAGCAGAGTTATGAGAGTACGTTGTTAACAATCATGAAGGCTTAACGAGGAGTTTGGACAAGAGAGATGGGTCAGTGTGCTGGCAGGAGCCGGTCAAGGAGATAGCAGGTTAAGTTGCTGGACCAAGCGGGTAGATGATTGACTACAGGTAACACGTCCGCTTAAAAAAATATATATACCGCCAAGGTGGTGTGGAAATATGGTCAAAACTGTCTAATACTAATAGAAGATAATTTCAACCATATGTTCATTGAACTCATCCTCTTTGGTATCTAAACCAGACATAAGATCTCATGAGTGAGAAAACTGGCAGTCACAAGACATCAGAGATGTTGTACTGAATGAAACACTTCAATCTCAACATGTGGATCCTTACATAAAAGAGATCCCATGAAAAGGAAAAGCTGATTTTCAATACAAAAACAGTCTGGACTACCTTGCCCCAGGCCAAATGAACTTTTGTTTCTGTTACAAACTAAAGTGCTTTATTAGATGCTGTACTCACCGTCGCTGGCACAAAACATACATGACAGTTGTCGTCTGCCCGCGTGTGAACTCTATGACTGCCTATGTTTGAGAATTACACATTATGTTTGTGTCTTCTTTTCGAAAAACACTAGGTTATCAATTTCACATAATCAGCGATATAATCTTAAAAAATACAAGTGACAAAGTGATTATAAAAGTTAGAAAAAGTTACTCCTGTTCTCAATATATATATTTAGTTATTTTATAATCACAAAGCAATGAAAAAATAAAGATCTAACAGATTGGAAGCTTAAACTGGCAGAATATGACAATAGAAAGATTCAGGGGAGGGTATTGCCTGAGGATAGTCTTAGCTCTATTAACAATCATGTGGAGGTGTGACTAGGCAGGTCTAGGGCAGACAAAACATTGCCATAGAAACAAAGAATTTCTGCCATATATGCCTGGATGTGCAACCATATTTCTTAGTTTTCTAAGGTGTCTTTGTTATAAATATTTTAATATCAATTGTTCTCAAGTGTATGGCATGAGCTATTCTACCTCAATATGACAATTCTAACAGTGCCACAGGTTGATGAACTTCATTATCAACTATGAGGATTATTAAACATGTTTATTGGGTAAGTTCTGAGGCTTTATGTAATCTTTTCACCTTTAATACTAAAAGAATTTAACATATGTCATAAATTCACTTTCGGGTTAAGTCAATAAATCACAAAATAGTATTGTATATATATAATAAATAAATCTTGGTCTGACAATACTCTGTGTTTTCATGAGTATTGTCAGTAATTAACCACTAGACTGTGCATAGCACCTTAAGGCATTCTGAAGGTTGTGGGTTTTTAATTAACCCATATTTTTATTTTTGTTGATTCCAATTTGAAATTAAAATAGTTGAATCTAGAAACAACTTGACATTACTCATGTTTCAAAGTTAATGTTGTCATTAACAACGGCACCACAAAACCTTTGCCGAAAACAGTTGAGCAGTGCAGGGGTTAACTAAAATACATTTACATTTTTTTTATCAAATTTGTATAACTATCTATAACTATAAATTTTATAACTATCTCAAATTACTGTACCCTCATAATGGTAAATGTACACACACAAGAATGTCTCCTGCCTCTGGAGACACTAGGCCACTGGCTTTTATTGTAATACAGTCTACCTCAGCAGTACCTGCATTATGGCAACTAAATTGATTTTCACAATCTGTTCCCATTTAATTAAAATAATGGAGATTCAACTACCCTCAAGTTAAAGTTCGTCAGCCAGCAACTTTTGTCATGTTGAGCAAGAATAACTCGCTTGTAAAAGTCTACCGATATCAAACTGAGTACAGTAATGCTGTAAGCCTATGCCTAATGAGCATTTATATGTTACATGAAACATATACGAGACATGAGCAACTGGGATGAACAGTGTCCACATTAATTTGATATCCTTTAAGGAGGACCCCTCAAGCTTCATGTGAATCTACACATAGCAAGAGTTGATCATGTCACATACAGTTTAAATAATGTCAAAGGAGAATGTACAAATAGTATGAGGTTTTATTTAAATCAGACTTGGAGCAGGAAACAACAGGCATTGAAATATAGTGATCATTTTATATGATCTCTGTAATGCTGATATTTGAACATGTAAACAACCTATTTTAGCATTTGAGCACAATATAAAAACAGTATAGTTACCAAATCCCCAATCAATCCCTTGAGGGCCTTAATCTGTTGCAAAATGTCCGTTGTCTCCTGCCTGCAACAGTCGTAAAGCGACGATCAATATGCAAGATTTAATACCCTACCTTCATTTGCTCCCGGAATTGTGTAATCTCTCGCGTGATCAGCTCTTTTTTACCCTCCTCCACATCTTCCATGTCATCCAAATTCTGAAAAATGAATATACATGTAAAGAAACTAACCAACCTGTTTACAAAAAATTAATGATATGATTCAGGTTTTGAGATGCTCAAATATTTAAAGGATTTATGTTTTTCCGAATAATTTTTATCCCTGCACTGTACTATCTCAACATTTAAAAACTATAGCATTCTAATTTTGAAGGTGCTGTCAAACAATATTAAACATCCCCTTGATAATAGATGTAGGTTTTGTCCAAAAATTTGGTTTCATATTACATTTACACAGGTATTGGGTCTTTTCTTAACCTTCATTCAAACTATGGATGTGTAGTAAATTTTTCCATTCACATTTTAATATTGAATACTGTAGCATCTACAAAATATAAAGGATAAGTAATTATACCTTTATATCAAATTTTATATCAAACATAGAAAGAGTTTAGTTATGTAGAGGGCTTCAAAGCCCAAATAAGTTTCAACTTAATCCAAAAATCTCTCAATCCAAAGATAGTCATGACAATTAAATTGGAAAGAATGCATATGCAAATCTCGAGGATATCTTACCGTTGTGGTGGGGATGTTTGCAATATCGGCCCCACTAGACAATGCCACTAGCTTTTCTTGTACTTTGGACATACGCTTTTCTCTCATGTCGTGCTTGTTTGGGGGTGCGATGTAGTTCATGATATCTTTCTTATGGTCTGAGAGAATCTCGTTTATACGCCTCAGAGCTGCAGCATCTTCTAATCTCATATCTTCATCAAGATAGTCATCACCTTCATCTAACTCATCTTGTAATGGAGAAGAATCACCATTTTGCTTAGCTTTCTTTCTTTTCTCTGTCAAACAAAAACATTGGTCAGAATGCAAAGTGAATTTTTGTTTGTTTGTTAGTACATTGCCTAGCAATACAATACTTATGATGGGGTATATATATTTAAATATTAATAAAGGTAAATATTTTCAACAAAGCAGAGAAAGCTCATGTGTAGCAGTCACCATTCAATATCTCTGAACATTAAGATATTTGATTACATAGAGCACATGTGGAAAGATGAAGTAAAACTGTAAAACTAAGGTGTATTTAGATGGTTTATACACACACACACACACACACACACACACACACACACACACACACACACACACACACACACACACACACACACACACACACGAATGATGAGAGAGTGAAGAAGTACGAGGTCTGTGGTCAGAGGGGATGAATGGTTTACGTTATGAGAAAACATGGCATGTGAGAGCCAGATAAGGTCAATGGTGCTCAAATAGCTCCCTGGCATAAGTGAATGTGACAAAAGTTGTACATGGCAACTAAAGGAGAAAGCTAAGCACCCAGCCTTACCAAGTGGTGGAGTGGTGCTGTGGCTGCACCCCAGAGAGCACCCCACGCTCTCCACTCCCCATTTGGCCTAACAAGAAACAAACACCAGGCAATCCATTCAACCGATTGAGGCCGATACATAGAAAACATCAGTACTATAGTGCTTTAATTTTTACTAATAATGTATGTTGTATTTTAAATTGATTGGTCAAATGCGTTAAATATACAACACATTAAGATGATGGATGATGTGCAAGAGGGTAGAGGTTTTGGCTTTCCATGATTCTGTGTAAGGGATAAGATATGGCAAATGAACTGGTGTAATGGTTTGAAATATTAAGCATAATTTTCATATGATGTTCTTCTATGTACTTTGACCTGATGCCTGTACACTCTATGACTGTATTACAGAGAACACAGTAGTAATGAAAATACTGCACATAGTAACTTCATTACTATCCTGTGTACAGTAACTTCATTACTACTGTGTTCTCTATACTGTAAGAAATTTCTAATCCATGAATAGTAAGAAAAGACATCTTGATATAAAGATCACAAAATCCCACTACAACCTGTTAGATCAGTGAGAAAGCATAAATGCTTACCTTTATAATCATCTAAAACTTCTTTAGTTTTGGCATCAGCTTTGACAACTAATTTCTTCTCTGCAATCTCATAGTCGTGCAGAAGTCTGATTGCTCGAAGGGCTGCATCTGGGTTCCCAAACTCGCAGAATCCAAAAGCTGAAATGTTGCGCACTCCAAAAGCTGAAATGTTACACGCTCATCCACCGTATATTGTGGCTATACACAAATTCCTAACCTAAATCATTCAATAATATCTACATGGGGTATCTCACTGGGTATTACAGGAAAAAAATGAGAAAGCAAAACTGTTAAGACATTATTAAAACAGCACAAGAAAAGCCAATTCATCTAACTTTGAATTTACTTTGAATTTACATCATATAGCATACAAAATATGAAGACAAAAATGTATACTGTACATATATACATATACATATTCAAATAAAAACTACTGTATATTTCCTTACCCTGTAATTTGCCAGAGGCTCCCTGAACCCTCTTCCAGCTGTGCACATTACCACAAGTGTTCAGAATATGCCGAACCATCACGTCTGGCGCCTTCTCTGTGATATTGCCTACAAACACAGTCACTGCTGGCCCCGAAGATTCAATCCGTTTGGAATAGCTTGGGGGTTTCATACCATGGTTATTGGAAGGGCCTTGTGTATTTTTGTTGCTGGAGTTATCAGAGTTGGAAGTACGAATGGAAGGCCGACTTGACACTGGAGTTGGAATTTGGGAGATTGCCTGCAAGTGCATTTTCTTCTTCAGTCCGGAAGTCCAACGGCATATCTATTATTTTTACACACAGCGTTACTATATGTAAGACATACCACCGTATGCTTCAAATACTAGATACATAAGCAACCAGTTAAAGTATCAGATATAAATGAACTGCTACAGCAATGTCAATACAGTACCTTATTCCCAACACCATCTCTTAAAATGTTAAAACACCTAATTTTTACATCTTCACTACTATAAGAGGTGACCTTTGACATTTATGTCCCCCCCCCCTCCCCATGCCATCTTTGATTATATAGGGCTAATGCGATTAGTATAAGCTGGTTTAAGGGGGCATCAGTCAGTTTTATAAAACTTGTTCAATGTCAACAAATCTTTTTTCACTAGTTGTATATGAAAAGGGCTGCAATTGTTCCAAGTTTCAGTACTGCAGCCTAAATAGAAAGGGAGATTTTTTTTTAACGAATTTTACACATTTTCAAATCGAAATTACAACCACACGTTACAAATGAAATCATTTCTATGACGCTTTTCTATCACAATAGCATATAATAAAAGGATCTGTCTAGCGGATTTTTTTAAATTTATTTAGTTTTACTAATACAAATAGTCAAAGTTCCATGAACAAATTATGCAAATTTATCATGGTTTATTACTACAGTATTATAAAATCAATAAATGAACTTAGGAGAAATATTTTTACAGATTTGTAAAGACACAAACTCTATATATAAGGTGTAAGTTTCATGTAAATTGAAGAAAAAATTAAAGAGTTTCAGGAACGTTTATGTTACTTGAATATAAATAGGTAAAAAATAAATCTAAGGTGCTGCCATCTGTGGCTGAGGTTGACATCAACCAATTTCCTGGCCCCCTTGGCACCCTTACAGATAGGCTTACGTGCAGTCAGGTGTACAAGTTTCATGCAAGTCATCCGATAAACAAATAAGAAAAAAACCAGCGTTGAATGTAATGAAACGCCATTTTCTGGGTGAGCCCCTACGGCTCCCCGGAGCTATCCATGGCTGATATGGATACCCTAACTATTTTGCATCAGTCGATGTGGGTGGAGTTCTAGGCCTACCGGGGACCACGAGCCAGAACCTGGTCCCCTCAGAGAGGCACGGAGAGCAATGGCCCATAGAAATTGCTGATTTTGAGCATTCTATATCTGCCATCGACCGGGACAGGCACCCAGAAAGGTAAGTGCCACAAAACAAACCCCTATTCTGGTTAACAACAAAAATCGACAAACGAGTGGACAGAACTCCCCAGGAAAACGAACTAACAAGCATGACGTCAAACGAGCAGCGCCGCATGTCTGCGCAGCTCCCCCCTCCCCGGGAGGGGGAAGGGGGAGCCCCAAACCCCCGCGCCGGCGATCCCCGCCCCAGTTCTGAGGCTGGATATCAAAACCACGAAAAAACAAAGCCGACCGGAGGGCGGGAGGGTGCCGGGGAGCCTCCGGGACTCGCCTAGAAAATGGCGTTTCATTACATTCAACGCTGGTTTTCTGGGGGAAAACCCCTACAGCTCCCCGGAGCTACTTCACCAAAGACTACCTAAGAAAAGAAGGGGACATACCCGGGAGGCGGTCGGTGAACCACTCCTCAACACGAAGTCGAGACAACAACCCAAGGACCCATCCGGAAAACAGCAGGCACATCATACGCCAGAAAAAGGGAGAACGGCCGCAGATGAAGAAACCTATGACCACGACCATAAGAGCCAAAAACCACTGCGCCTGAGAAGAGCATGAACTCTGCCACACGACCCCCAGAGGCCAATGCCAACATAAAAAGAGAGCCAAGGCAAAGCAAACCTGACCCCAAGGAGCCACAACCACCAAGGAGAAGAAAAACAGGAGAGCACCCTGTCCAAAGACCAGGACGGCACAGGCAGTGCATAAGCAGGCCGGAGGTGAAGCAACGCACGAGACAGCCTGCGAAACGGCACAGAAGGAACATCGATAACGAAAGCTAGCAGCAGAAACCAAGGTGCCAGACCCAGGAACGGCCATAAGCGCCTCTACATCCTCCGCAAGCCAATCCCATGACAGCCCCAAGAGGGAAAAGAAAACGCAGGACCAAAACCAAAATGCCACAAGCGTGCAGGTCCACCGCCACAACTGCAGCCGACAGGGAAGGAACCTGCATAAGGAGCCACCCCGCACCAAGAACCCGCAGAAGGGCAGGAGCAAAAAGACTCATTAAGAGGAGCAAAATCTCCCCCAGAAAAACGAGTAGCGCCGAGACAGCGCGAAGAGAAGAGATATGCATAAAAGAACAAGAAGCAAACACAAAGGACGAAGGCACAAAAACCCCGTCGCACCTGAGACCAAAAGTCGTGCAGAAACCCCAAGAAGAGGGGGACATGACGGAGAAGGCCCGTCCCGGAAAAAAGGGGCGAAGACCATAGAAAAGCACCCACCGACAGGACGGAAAACAACGGGCACAATGGACAAGGAACCAAGCCCAGGGAGGGGCCGACGCCCACAAGGCACGTGCGGAGAGGGGGAACGGAAAAACCCCACACCACCAAACCGCAAGCCCCGCCTAGAGGGGTAGAAATACCCCGGCGGGGACCAACGGGGCCTGAGGCCCCTCACGTTAGCCCCACCCCAGCCCCGGGAACCCACCCTGCAGGCCCCGGGGCCAAGCTGTCCCCTCAAAGCCCCAGCGTCAAGAAAAACCCCGGGGCAGCCGTGAAAAACACTAAGGAAGGGAGCCCACTAGGCTCTGGAACTTGAACCAAAATCGGAGGATAGGCGAGGGGCGAGACGAAGACCCCAAGCTCATCCCCAGCCAGCACAACGAGGTGAGGACAAGACAGAGAATCCAAGGAACATGGAAAAACCAGGCCCAGCACAGCAAGACCGGCAAGGAAGGAGGGCCCCAGAGGGAGCACGGAAGGGCCGAACATAATGCCACAACCAACCCCTACACGCAGCCGCAGTACCAAAACCGCAGCAAAACGTCACCACACTCCCCGAGGAAGCGACAGAGAAGACAGATAAATCACACGCGAGTGGCACACAAGGGGACACAGGCGGAACCCGAGCACCCAACTGAGCCACAGTGACGGTAGAAATAGCGTGTGCAGTGTACCAGCGACAAGGAGCCCAAAACGGCGACAAGGAGCCCAAAACGGCGACAAGGAGCCCAAAACGGCGACAAGGAGCCCAAAACGGCTACAAGGAGCCCAAAACGCCTACAAGGAGCCCAAAACGCCTACAAGGAGCCCAAAACGCCTACAAGGAGCCCAAAACGCCTACAAGGAGCCCAAAACGGCTAGAAGGATCCCAAAACAGCTACAAGGAGCCCAAAACGGCTACAAGGAGCCCAAAACGGCTACAAAGGAGCCCAAACGGCTACAAGGAACCCAACCTGGCCAGAACAGAAGGAGCCAGTATGGAGGCAAACTCCGGGACACGCAGCAGGTAAGCCGCAAAGGCCAACCGCACCGCAGGCGAAGAGATGCGGTAAGCCGAAAACCTCCGGAAGACGTTACCGAAGAAATCACAGGGACACGGAACCGAACCCGGGGAGGAGTAGAACCCAAGCCCAAATCGTACGCAGAGGGGGGAAAAGAAAACCCCACTCCTCGCAACAGTAAGCCCCGCTCAGAAAAACGGAAATCAAAGCGGGGCGCAATGGAGCCCAAGGCCCCCAAGGCCGCTCCTCCCCAACCCTGAGAACCTCTACACCAGGCCCTGGGGCCGAGTCGACCTCCAAAGCCCCGGCCCCACAAGAAAAAGCCGGGGCAGCCGAAAGAGCTGGAAGAGAAGGGGCCCACTAGTCAGACCCCGGAGCATCGGCCAGAGAAACAGACTCGAATGCCTCCGCAGCTACCCCGGACGGGGCAACCCCTGAAACTGCCTCAGTCTCAGTCTCAGAACCTTTAACCCCGCCCCAACCCCGAAGCCTGCAGATGCGTAGGGGCCGGAAGCAGGAGGGGAAAAAAACAAGGAGGGTGTGGAAGAACCAAGGTCGAAGCGACCAAAACCCCCAAGTCTGGGTCCCTACACAAGCGGGGCAGCATCGGGGCGTCCGGAAAAGCGACAAACCTGAGCGCATTGCAACATCCTACCCTGCAACGCGCGAGCTGCCTGCACCCACGGGAATTCATCAACAGACTGGGTGAATGGAGTCGCCAACAAGCAACCAAGCTCACAGGACTCGGGGTCGAATGTGTCACCGACCCAACAGGCAGCATGACGGAGGCAAAAACAAGGAGAGTCACCCTGAGACAAAGGGACAGAGCAACCCTCAACTCGCACAAAGCGAGAGGGAACGCAAGGGTCTCCACTATCGGAGAAACACCCCCCCCCCCCCACCCGAGAGCCCCCGGGGGGTTTCCCAGGGCCCCTAGACTGGGTCTGCTAAGGGTTATCCCAGGCAGGGCACTGCTAACCGGCACCCCAAACTACCAAGCAAACTGCTAAAGCTGAACCCACGGGACGTGTCCACCCGTGAGGGCGAAGCAGGGGGTGCCACCACACAAACGAACCTAATATAAGGGGGGGGGGGGAGAACACAAGGCAGACCCCCCTACCAGGCAAAAACAAATATAAAAGAAAAACCACACAAGTGGACAACGTACCCAGAGGGAACAGAGCCGGCCACTGTCATAGGTGAAAATAGCTACTCAGAACCGTGCGCCTCACCAGTGCTATAACTACCACTTACCCCAAGGTAAACAAGGGAGTAAAACCCCCAAACACTCGGGGCAGCCAAACGCCAAGCAGCGAAAAGCCAACAGAGATAGACCCAAGGTGACTTGTGGAAGGCAACCCCAAGCCCCAAGGGCAGTACTTACAGGGCACTCAGGGAAGGTGACCCTAAGCACATGCAGCCCGAGTACCTGAGAATACTACTCCCAGCTCACACGACCACCGTAAAAGCTGCAAACATGTCACAGCACTGAGACAAGACCGGAGCTGGAGCCACACGACCGTGCATTATCCCATCAGCTGAGGAACTGGGGCGGGGATCGCCGGTGCGGGGGTCTGGGGCTCCCCTTTCCCCCTCCCGGGGAGGGGGATGCTGCGCAGACATGCGGCGCGGCTCGTGTGACGTCATGCTGGTTAGTTTGTTTTCCTGGGGGAGTTCTGTCCACTCGTTTGTCAATTTTTGTTGTTAACCAGAATAGGGGTTTGTTTTGTGGTGCTTACCTTTCTGGGTGCCTGTCCCGGTCGATGGCAGATATAGAATGCTCCAAATCACATGTGAATTTCTATGGGCCATTGCTCCCCGTGCCTCTCTGAGGGGGCCAGGTTCTGGCTCGTGGTCCCCGGTAGGCCTAGAACTCCACCCACATCGACTGATGCAAAATAGTTAGGGTATCCATATCAGCCATGGATAGCTCCGGGAAGCCGTAGGGGCTCCCCCCAGAAAAATTGTATTTAGTATAAAATGTATTTGTAAGTTAATATTCTGGAGGGGTGGAGGAACGGATTAATTCAATTCCCTTTATTTCTTATGAGAAAAGTCGCTTCGACTTATGATATTTCTGCTTACGATCCGTCTCTGGAACAGATTACCATCGTAAATCGAGGCCACACTACTCGTTTCAGTTTTCTCACCTTATTTCTCGTGCTACATCATTCGTTTTGGTATCATTGTGTTCGCAATAGAATTCTCTATAGGGGTATATGTATCTAACGTCTAAAAGCCCGGAGTGACTCCCCACAGCAAAGCCTAAATTCGGCCAAGTTACCCGCAAGCGCACAAAATGAGTAAAATGTACAGTACTGTATATACTCGTTTCAGTTTTCTCACCTTATTTCTCGTGCTACATCGTTCGTTTTGGTATCATTGTGTTCACAAAAGAATTCTCTATAGGAGTATATGCATGTAAGATCTAAAAGCCCAGTGTTGAACGTAATGAAACGTCATTTTCTGGGCGAGACTCGGAGGCTCCCCGGAGCTTATCCAGGCTGATATGCTAATGTCAGACTTTGGCATCAGTCATGTGTATAGAGTTCTATGGGCCTACCAGGGACCACGAGCCAGAACCTGGCCCCCCTCAGAGAGGCAAGGGGAGCAATGGCCTATAGAAACCCCCGTGTGGTTGGAAGCATTCTGTCTGCCATCGATCGGGTCAGGCACCCAGAAAGGTAAGCGTCCCCCCCAAAAAAAAAACCTATTCTGGTGAAAATTGCTACCACAAGCTGAACAAGTGATTAGAACTCCCCTAAAAGAAACGAGCAAACAATCATGACGTCACACATCGCCGCACCATTGTCTGAGCAGCTCCCCCTCTCCCTGGAGCAAGGGGAAGCCCCAGACCTACCGCGCCGGCTATCCACCATCAGTTCTGAGGCTGGATGTCAAAAAATGCAAAAAATCACCGACCGGAGGGAGGGAGGGAGGGATGCCTGGAAGTCTCCGGGTCTCACCCAGAAAATGGCATTCCATTACATTCAACGCTGGTTTTCTGGGGGGAGCCCCTTTGGCTCCCCGGAGCTAACTCACCACAGAGGAAGAGTAAGGACTAACCTGGGAGGCAGTCACTGCTCACTCCTCAACCCGAAGCCGAGACAACTGGCTGCATCCACCGACCCAAGCAACACAGGCCCGACCGGGCCCCAGGGACGTAAACAAGTCAACTAGCAGCCAGGACCCTGTTCGACTGCCAAAAGCCCCAAGCCCGAATGTGCGCCCAAGACACAGTCCCAAAGAACAGCAGCAAGAGTTGTGAACTTGTGAACGTCACAGGCACAGGGATAGACTGCAGGCTGGCCAGCCTTAATAAGCCTGCGGACAACCTGGGAGACCCGCACCTGCAAACTGGGAAGAAGGGAAACCAGATCAACCCAAAGCGCATCCATGGACACACAAGCCATGGCGCGCCAATAACGGCGGAGAGCCACAACCGGGCACTAAACATTCACGACACAAAAGAAGATGCACCCCTGGCCTAACCAACAAAGCATCAACAACCCAGGGACTCCTCTGGAAAGCAGCAGTCTCATTCTTTGCCAGAAAAGAAGGAAAAGGCCGCAGAAGAACAAAACGATCGCCCCAACCAAAGGAGCAGAAACCCCAGAGCCAGATGAGAGCATGAAACTCACCAACCCGACCCCCAGAGACTAAAGCCAACAGGAAAAGAGCCCCAAAAAACAAACCGGAACCGAAGGGGCCACAATAAGCCGAGAAGAAGAGAGAGCACCCAGTCCAACTACCAGGATGACTCAGACGGTGCATGAGCAGGACGGAGGTGAACCAACGCACTAGACAACTTGCAGAACAGCGCAGAAGTAACATCAACACCGAACGCAAGCAGAAGTGGCTCCACCAGTGCCGCATGAAACGAGGCGACAGTATGCAGCAAAATGACGGCCCCAAACCCTCATAAGAGAAGGACAAGACCACACCAACAAAACACAGCTACCTAAGGGGGGACAGAAGGAAAAAGGAAGGACCGCCAAAATACCCGACACTGCCGCCAAGAAGCATGCAGTTGGGACACCATCAACAAAGCCACCTGACCACCAACAGAAGGCAGGACTCCAGGCGAAACTGAACCAGCCCCGCCACGGACCAAACGAGCCTTAGAAGAGGCGGAACCGCGGGAAGATCTTGGATGCGACCACTGAACAGGCAGAGCCGGAACCCGAACCAGCAAAGGAGGAGATGGAACGTCTGCCATACAGAAAAAACATCCCAATGCCAGCGAGCACGCCAGGAGGTCCAAGACCACGGCCCCGACTGAGACACGAAAGAAGGAACCCAACACCACAAGCAAGACCCACAGATGAAATGAGAGGGTAGACAAAGACAGATCAAGAAACACAAGGGGCACACGTACCAGGGGACACAGGCGGAACGGATGCCCAATGAGCAAAAGAAATGACAGAAGGTTTCCAGCGTCAGAGTAGGAGACAAATGGAAAGCATGAGGAAGGGATGTGGTGGAGGCAGACCCCACACACACACACAGTCAAGTGTAGATACAACAGAGCCCAGTAGGCTCAGGAAGCAGGACGCAAGCCGAACAACAGAAGACACCAAAAACCCAGAGCGCAACCCCCGCAAACACAACGAGACAAGCACAACAAGCACAGAGGCCCTGTAAATGGCAGGTGAGTGACAGAGGGGGCAGGACTAAAGAGCCAAAACTCAACCCCAGCAAGCACAACTAGTTGAAGGCAACTAGGGGAGTATAGAGAGCCCAACGCATCTAGAAGGGCTAAGCCGGGCAAGGCATGAGTGACCCAGAGAAGATCACTAACAATTAGCAGACAAACAAGGTGACAGACGTCAATCTCCTTGTTTGAAGAGCTGGTCACTGGAGACAGTTAAGCAAGTCCCAGCTGCATCTGGGAACAAGTGACAGGATGAACAACCCAGCGGGTTCCCCCTCCTATTGGGAAGTGTTGAACACGCCACTATGGCGGTATGCCCACTCACAGGATGAGTGAACACACCAGCAGCAGCACGCGTAGAAGACAGAAGAGTTGGGGGGATATGATCACCACGTACAAGATTCTCGGAGGAACTGACAGGGTAGATAAAGACGGGCTATTTAACACTAGGGGCACACGCACTAGGGGACACAGGTGGAAACTGAGTGCCCAAATGAGCCACAGAGATATTAGAAAGAATTTTTTTAGTGTCAGAGTAGTTGACAAATGGAATGCATTAGGTAGTGATGTAGTGGAGGCTGACTCCATACACAGTTTCAAGTGTAGATATGATAGAGCCCAATAAGCTCAGGAACCTGTACACCAGTTGATTGACAGTTGAGAGGTGGGACCAAAGAGCCAGAGCTCAACCCCCGCAAGCACAAATAGGTGAGTACGTAAGAAAATACAATATTTTTGCCCAATAAACTCGCCCCCGGGGCAAAAGCGAAAAAAAAAATATTGGAAAGGCTCGTAGGAGGAAAACACACTAGGGTCAAACAAAACGCCACAACCAACCCCAACATGCATCCTCAATAACAAAACGCATCAAAATGTCACCTCAATATCCTGACACAGTAACATGTACCTCATAAGTCACCACCACCATTGTACCTCGTAACCTGGTGGAGGTGGAGCCTCGGGACTGACTCAAGCATGGGTTGGACATGCATACGTGTGGGACTGGAAGGGTACAATGAGAAGCTGCCCCGCATGGGCCAAGAGGCCCCCCTGCAGGCACTTGTGTTCCGCTGTTCTCACATGCGCACCCCAAGACCAAGAACCAACGCCTGGCCGAAAAAGATGCCAGACTGCATAAACTCACCTGCAGAACGTAGGCATGAACGTGACATAACACAACATAGCCGAGAAGATTCCGGGAGAACCACCAGAGGAGGAAGGCCAGAGTCCCACATGCAGAAGGGGAGGGGAGAGGTGAAGGAGGCACCCCACACCCATAACACGGGGAAAACTCCAGCGCCCTCCCCATAGCTGCAAGCCAGAACACCCCAGTAGTCACAGGGCACAAACTGGAGAATGGAGAAAAGCTAGAGGCGAAGCACCCGAGAGAAAAGGACGGAAAACACCAGCACTTGTGGACACCGCCCAGACCAAAACAAACTCCCATGGCGCACAAGCACAACCCGCTCGGCGGGAAGGCGCCAACTAGGACTACTTTACAAGTAAAGTAGCCCAAATAGTTTGTGACCCAAGGAATTCGCACAGGAGCAGAAACAGCCCAGCGCATGGGAACAGGAGCCAAAAAAAACAGGAAGCAACGACATACATAGCCGGTATACTTAATGAAGACAAGGAACCTAACCTAACCGGCAATCCAATTGGGCTACAATTGGATTGCAGGTTATTGCCAATATTCTGGACTAGGAGTATGGAAAGAAAACGAACAGTGCAGAGACCGAGCATGGAAAAAAGATACAGGAACAAAAGATCGAGAAAGGGCTGAAAACCAAGAATAAGCCTGGAAGAGAACCAACAAGCCCTAGAAAGGACCGGAGGGGTAGCCATATCGAAAGACAACAGACGTTCCAATAATACAGGAAGTAGTGAAAAACCTTCCCGAACCTTCGAGAACCACAGAAGCAAGCACAAATCACGAAGGCACACAAAAGCACAGTCACACCCAAGACCAAAAGTCATATAGAACCCCATGAAGAGGGGAACATGACGAGGAAGTCCCGTCCCAAGAAGAGGGGGAAATAAACGGAAAAGGACACCATCCAACAAGACGGAACCAACAGACTCGAGGGACAAGGAAGCTAGCCCAGTGAGGAGCTGACGCCCAACAACTCGTACGGAGAGGGGGACAGGAAGAACCCCACTCCGCATAACCGCAAGTCCCACTCAAGAGGGTAGAACAAACCAGGTGGGGTCCAATGGGGCCCGAGGCCAACTCAAGGCAACCCTTCCCTAGCCCAGGGGAGGGGTTGCCTTGAGCCCCGGGAACCCACACGGCAGGCCCAGGGGCAGAGTCGTCCCCCCAAAGCCCCGGCCTCACAAGAAAAAAGCGGGGGCAGCCGCGAAAGTACTAAGGAAGGGAGCCCACTGGCAGACTCCTACAATACGGCTGGAGGAACAGGCTCAAATGCCTCCGTCGCTACCCCGAGTCACACACACTCACAAGGTAAGCCCCAACACCAACCAAAACGGGGCAGCCTCAGGTCTCCCGAGGAGCAAACAACCGAGAACACTGCCACCATCGAAGCTCAACGTGCAACGCCCGTGCTGCCTGCATCCGCATCGTCAGCATAAGACTGGGTAACCGAGTCACAAACAAGCAACAAAACTCGCAGGACTCCGGGCCAAAGGTACCACCGACCCCACAGGCAACAGACGGAGGCAAAGACCGTGACTGTGGTTGCTCTGTCCCCTGAGAAAAGGGGACACAGCAACCTGCAAACTTGTTGGAAGCGAGGGGGGTCTCCGGGATCACATCCATCAGACCCGGGCATCCCCTAGAGGATTCCCAGGGTCCTGAGCATTTACTATAAGAGGACTCGTGCTCAAGTAATCCCAGGCAGGGTACAATTAACCGGCGCCCAAGTCTACCAAACAACCTTCTAAGAACTGAACCCCTGGGACATGTACACTAACAGGGACCTAGCAAGGTGAACCACCGGAAAAGGAAGAGTATACGCAGTACAAAGGGGGAAAGAACCAAGGCAAATCCCCCCACCAGATAGACAAACAAAAAGAAAAAAAGAAGACCCCGCAAGAGAACAGCGTACCCAGGCGGAACAGAGCTGGCCTCTATGATTGGTGAAAACAAGCTGCGCACCATGCTGCGCCCCACAAGTGCAAACTGCCCCTTACCCCAAGGCGAACACGGGAGACAGAACACCCTAGCACACAAAGGGCTGCTGAAAACCAAGCAGTAAACGGCATAACAGGGTCAGAACCCAGAGGACTTGTGGAAGGGAACCCCAAGCCTCAAGGGCAGTACTTACAGGGCACCTAGGGAAGGAAACTTTAGGCGCATGCAGCCTGAGTACTGGAGAATCACTCCCGGCTCATGCACCACCTAGAAGACAGTCACCACACGCTAGGTACAGTGCTGAAACAACCACCGGAGTCAGAGCACATGATCTCAGCCTTTAGCATCAGCCGAAGAACTGATGGTGGATAGCCCGCACTGTAGGTCTGGGGCTCCCCCTTCCCGGGGAGGAGGGAGCTGCACAGACAGCGGCGCGGCAACGTGTGACGTCATGATCGTTTGCTCGTTTCTTTTAGGGGAGTTCTATTCACTTGTTCAGCTTGTGGTAGCAATTTACACCAGAATAGGGGTTTGTTTTGGGAAGCTTACCTTTCTGGGTGCCTGACCCGGTTGATGGCAGACATAGAATGCTTTCAACCACACGAGGGTTTCTATAGGCCATTGCTCCCCTTGCCTCTCTGAGGGGGCCAGGTTCTGGCTCATGGTCCCCGGTAGGCCCATAGAACTCCATACACATACCTGTTTGATGGGGTTCTGGGAGTTCTTCTACTCCCCAAGCCCGGCCCGAGGCCAGACTCGACTTGTGAGAGTTTGGTCCACCAGGCTGTTGCTTGGAGCGGCATGACTGATGCTAAAGTCAGACATTAGCATATCAGCCTGGATAAGCCCCAGAAAAAATCTATTTTTTTTAACTAATTTTTGGGGGATAAAACTAATTATTAAATATTTTTATTATACGCTATGGTGATAGCTGAGTCATAGACATGATTTCAGTTAACACTTGTGTTTGATGTAAATTTTTTTACCATTTTGGAAAAATTTTGACAATTCAATATTTTTTTCTCCCTTCCTATTTATGCTACGATACCGAGACTTGGACCAGATGAAACCCTTTTCATATACAACTCGTCAAAAAAGTTAGATTGAAATCAAACTAGTTTTCATTTATTGCATATTTCTGGACTGCACCCTTAATGAGCTGACTGTAGAGTAAGGTTGCAGAAGGTTGTGTGCTTGTAAGTAAACATTGTGGTTGAACTGTTATTTTGAATGGTTAACCCTTAGACCGCGCACATTACAGCGCATATTGGGGACCTGGTAGCGAAAAATATTTGAATTATGTAAAAATAACTTAATGTTAAACAAATCTCAAACTTGTTGGCTTCAGTGTCGTGAACTTTCATCAAAATACTTTCAGAAATTGATTTTAGACGAATTTTAAAAAAATAAGAATGTTTTGTTGACAAGGAGAACAGCTCCCAATAACTGGAACTGATGGATTATGCAGTAATAAAGAGATGCAAGCACCTGTCCGACGCTCAAAGAAGAAGAATAGTAGTAAGAAGTGTCCACAAAGTGGATATGCAGCTGGTGCCTTTATATCATTGCTGAGTAATACATAATAACACAAATAATAATAACTAACTTAATATGCTCTATTTCGTTATATATCATATAAATACATTGTCCAATGTTTATATATGTTACTTTCATCAATGTCCCTAAAATATATTTTGGGGGGAATTTTTTTTTTTTAAGATTTAAGTTTTTTCTCCTTTGTTTATTATGTTTTATTTTTTCACTTGTACTGTATAAAGTATACCCTAAATATGTCCCCTAAATCATTATATTTATTATAATTATCCCTATATTTTGTTTTTGGGGTTATTTTTTCTTGACTTCATTTCATCACACATTGACCTACAACTTTCACATATTCGAGTACGAATGCCAAACAATGTTTGTTAAAACATCCAATTAAATTAACGAATTAAAACTACCTTTATTCATTGTCGATAACTTCAACTTCAATTATCTCTGAAACTAGAGTTTCAACTTAAAGAGTGGCGTCTAAAATTCAAGTTTTTGACCGATTCTCACTATTTTGACATTGTGTGCTCAGCTGTCTGTTCTACAATCCCTTCAGAATGGATTTCATAAACTTTATACATTTGTAATTATAATTTTTTTTGTCTAAATTTGCCGCATATTTCAAATGCCCTATTGACGATTTTTTTTACAGTAAACTATATTGAAAACCTATATTCTAATTTGATGAAAATGAAGATAATATGTTATTCTGAGAAAATAATAACATTAATGGAACAATTGGTGATAGTTCAGATTTTTTATTCTGAATTGAAATTCTGAAGTTTTCAATATTCAATTTTAAAATTAATTTTGATTCTCTTGTTTTTCAAGTTACCCTGTGATCATTTACACAAAATTGGAGCATTTGCTTAGTTGATTATGCAAAAAAAAATTGGAAAGTGTTTGTGTAAGTTTTAAAAACTTGTGTTAAATTACTTTGTCAAATCGTATACTGTATGTATGTATTACACGGGCTAAGGGTTAAATATGGCTGTTAAATACCACACCCACCAGTTGTGCTTAATGGTTCGTTATGGTGCATAATAATGTAAATAGTTATATATAAGATGACCAAACCACACATATCAGAAAGTGAAGAAATTACCATATTTCAGTCCATCCTGGACCACTATTTACCACATAAATATAACTGTTTATATTATGCACCATAACGAACCACTAAGCAGGACTGGTGAATGTTGTAATGAAATCCAAGCACAACAGAGCCACACGTTCCCAGCACACAACCGATGAAGCAACGTTGAAACTTGAAAGGTTAAAAAAACATTTTCCTATACAGTAATATTAAGGAGAGTCAAATTAAGCATGCACAAACACTTATAGCAGTTCACTACAAGGTAAATTGACATTGTACATTTCATGCAAGAACATAAATGAGAAAGCCTAAATAATATGAGGTAATCCCAGAGATGGTCACAGAGGATAACATGCACAAACGTGCAACACAAATATGTCAACAATTAGACAAAAGCACATATTATTTACAGAATTTAGTATTAAAATATGAATTAGTGAACATGCTGAATTGGCAAATAAAATGTGTAACCTTTGGAAGAAAAATCTAATGGCCTTAACTGAAAAATTATTATTACTAGTATATGCACAATAATGCTTTGCTAAACACAAGTAAACTGAAGATAGAAGAAGAGAAAGGATAATCTAAAAACAGTATTCAATATAGAAAGCCAGAAAGGAACCACGGTAAAGTAAAAGGCACATGAAGATTTTAACGAGGAATTTGGGGAGGCCACTAATGGTAGGACAGTAACTAAAGAATACACTAATTACACTAAGAATACACTAATTAACAACTGTGTACATACCTGTGATATAGGGATGCCAACTGCTGGCACAATATTGGCTGGAAAATAATTAAAGTACTTTAGTCAATCAAAAATATTTTGAGAAGCCCTAGTCCAAGCTTTAATACCGTTGAAAGAGCTTACATCTGCCGGCTTTCCCAATGGGTCCCTGAAACACGGCCCTTAATTTTTTTTTGCTTTTTTTTTTTTGTTCTAATATATATGGCTACAAATACACAAAGATTACCTGCACCAGGTCATGACCAAAGTGAAACCTTCTTTTAGAAAAATTGTTTGATGGAAGCCAGTCAGATGGAGGTGTATATTTCACTAAACTGGCTTGGCTTTTGGCTTACCAAGAGACGATAAATGGTGCACATCAATGGTAACTGGTCCTCCTGAAAGAGAGTGAAAAGTGGCATGCCACGAGGGTCCTTCTTGGAATCAATTCTTCATAACTTAAGAGAGGTATTATGACAAAATTTTAAAAGCGAGACTGTAAGCGGCAAAAGAAATTGTCACCAACAATCTGATACAAAACATTATATCTTAAAAATGAAATTCATTATCCAATGAAGATGGTGAATACTTGTTTTTAAGTTAATGATAAATGGTTCAAGAAACCCATGAATAATTTGAAACTGAAAAAACTTGAAAACAAAGGCAAACAAAAATTTCAACGTTTTTCAAGGTCTGAATTAACTATACTGTATCAAAGAAATAAACATTTAGCATGAACTTAAATACTGCATAACAAAAAATAAATGATAGAATTGACACCCAAATTTCACAGAACACCTAAAAGATCATCAAGCACCAACTACTGTACATACACAACAGTGACCAACAACTACACATATAATAGTGACTAACAACTAATGTACACGCACGTGACAAACTGAAAAAAATAGTACTATTAAAAACGGTAAAAAATAGTGATCCTTATTCGATCATTACAACAAAAAGCCCTTCCTAAATATACTAACTACCCTATCACAAACTTCTTATGTAATGAGGAATACGGTCGAAAGAATAACATGCGGACCCGTGCTAAAGTTGGATACTTAAGTTTAATCATTAATTTAAGAGTACAGCACAGCACTCTACTGGTTCTTCCAGCGTCCATTGATATACTACATACAAAACAAGTGCACCATAACTATATGGCAAAAGTTTAGCTGAAAATAGTTTTGAACTTTAATTCCATTTTAATGGTGAAAACTATTAAAATAGTGAACTGTCAATTTAACTTTCAAATATTTTTTTATTAACGAGAAAGTCAAGTACAGTTTCTCTAAAGCCAGCAATACCAATGGCAAATTATATAAAACAAAAAATGAGGACAAGTGTAATAACTACCCCCCCCCCAACCTTCCCTAAAAAATATAGAAAACATCAGTTTAAGTGAATGCAAGAAATTAATTTCCATCCTGAAAAAAAATTAGTGGAAATGAATTCTTATATTTGTGAAAACCTAGACAATGTTGAATTTCATGTAATTTTTTGTGCATGTGTACACATGTATTTAATTACTGTACCCAAGTGTAGTTACTGGATGAGAGCTATGCTCATGGTGCTCAAACTTCCATATAATCTTATATGTCATATGATGCTTTAAAACAACTAATAATGACATCCATCACCTTCTCACATTGTTCCAACTGTTCAAAACTCTCTTTGCAAAAGAGAACTTTTGTATATTTTTGACACACTGTTTCTTTGAATCTTTGACACACTTTGAATCTAATTTGCAAATTTTAAAAATTCCTCCTTGTCTATGTTGTCAATTCCAATTACTATTTTGCATGTAGTGATCATATCACCTCTTTTGCTACTATATACTGTATGCTGATGTAGATTTGACTAAATGTAAACTCTGTCAGCAGAACTATTCGCATACTTTGCGTCATTATATAATGGAATGTGAAAAAATTGCGGAATTTAGAGATAACACCATCAATAGTGTACAAGAAATGTGCAAGTACTTCATTCATAATGATGTGCTGCCCGAAATCTTAGCGAAGTATCCAAAATTTGCTTACTGTAGGTAATGCATGCACATGACTGTAAAGCTGCCGCCCAGTTGGGTGAGTGTGCAGCAAGACTAGTAACTGTGTGACTCACTATAGATGTAAAGTGCCTTGTATAGTGACTGTTGTGAGCCTCTTGTAATGTCACTTGTGACACTTGTGTCACAAGTGAATAGCACTGCTATTCAGCTTGTGACCAAAGCATTGCCTAAAAATGCCATAATATGTATGTACATGCTATTATTTAGCAATGATAGTATTACAGAAGACCCCTGACTGTGATAAAAATGACCAGGATTCTGATAATAGCAGGATTGTTGTGATAATTAGTGCTGTAGTGGGAGGAGTAATCTTGATGGGAAGGAGGGTAGCATTGTCTGCTGACTCTAACCACCTTTTATTGTCTGGACTCACTATACCAGCTTAGTTGTTCGCTATGATGAACAAAACATGCAGATACTTATATATAACGTCTGTATATAGTGAATAAAAACAAAAACAGTATGATGGGAGGAGAATGGTGGCGAGTCAGGTGAGGTGAGGGCGGGAGGGAGTGACAGCCAGTGGCGGGCTGTCACTGCCACTCAGCATACCAACTTAGTGGTTCGTTATGGTGAACACAAATGTAGATACTTATATATAACGTGTATGTATAGTGTAATAACAGCAAAAGGAGTGTTGGGAGGTTATCTTGAGGTTATCTTGAGATAATTTCGGGGCTTAGTGTCCCCGCGGCCCAGTCCTCGACCAGGCCTCCACACCCAGGAAGCAGCCCGTGACAGCTGACTAACACCCAGGTGTTAGTCAGCTCACACCCAGGGTGAAAGAAACTCTGCCCATTGTTTCTCGCCGGCGCCCGGGATCGAACCCGGGACCACAGGATCAGTCCAGCGTGCTGCCCGCTCGGCCGACCGGCTCCTCTTGGGGAGAAGCCATTTTGGTGAGGGAGGTGGCGACATCTGCATGATTTATCATATCTTGAGGTTATCTTGAGATAATTTCGGGGCTTAGTGTCCCCGCGGCCCGGTCCTCGACCAGGCCTCCACCCCCAGGAAGCAGCACGTGACAGCTGACTAACGCCCAGGTACCTATTTACTGCTAGGTAACAGGAGCATCAGGGTGAAAAACTCTGCCCATTGTTTCTCGCCGGCCCCCGGGATCGAACCCGGGACTACAGGATCACACGTCCAGTGTTCTGATCGCTCAGCCACCGGCTCCCCATATATCATGCTGGGTAGGGGTGGCCACTATGCTCTTTGAGCACTATACCAGCTTAGATGAACAGTTTTGGTGAACAGAACATGTAGATACTTATATATAACGTCTGTATATAGTGAATAAAAGCAAGAACAGTATGATGGGCGAAGGATGTGAGCGAGTGAGGAGTCATTGAGGGAGGGACTGGCAGTGAGAGGCTGACTGGCAGATGTGGTGGCCACACCTCGCTGCTTTTTGACTTGCAATATCAACTTAGTGGTTTGTTATGGTGAACAAAACATGCTGATACGTATATATAACCTGTGTATATAATGTAATTACTGACTAAAAATTTATTTTTTGTTTTATGAACACAATATTTGAATCAATAATATGCACACCATAATTTTGAGTACAGCGATGATTCACACATTTTATTATATAAATATATCACACTACACACTATTGAATAATATTACAGCAAAAAACAAAGAAAAATCAGTCAGTCATTGAAATAATTAGGTAATTATCTCTGTGGCCACTCCTGCCTGACAGCTGGGGCTGAGCAGACCTCCTCGGACGCACGCTGAGTCAGCTCCTCTTTTTTGCCAAACTTCCCTGCCATATATAGCGGGCAAAACATGCCACTTACAATTTTGTTATTATTTTTTCGTGATCATCAAACACAAATTAACAGGTTTAGAAGAAAAAAAAAAATTTTGTTATGCACCTGTGGGTGACAATGGCCAAATAGCCCTTAGCAACACAAGAGTTAATTAGCACCCAGGAAGCACGAAAATCCAAGTACTGTGTAACAGCTGAAGCTGTTTTAAATAGGTGATTGTATGAAAGGTAGTAGCATACGCCCTTGTACAAAATTTGTAATGACAGGGTAGTCGACCTGACTTTGGTAGCATGGGTCATCTCTCCTGGGGTTTAGGGACTAACACCTTTAGAATACAAGATGGCAGTCTCCTTTGTTTTAAAGCAACATATAATGAATATTTCAACAAAACACAGTAATAACTAATTTGGCTTGTACCATGTACGTAGAATGAAGGTTGAGATGAGGGTTGTACACAGGCAGAGAAATGACAGCATGTGGAGGAACTAGTTTGGGTTCCGGATGACTCACCATGTCAAGGTCACGCGGCCCAGAGAGTGACCACATTAGTAATTCACAAAGTTCAAATTCAGATCACTAGCCAATATTGTAATTGGAAATAGCCTTTCCCTAAGATACCTGTACCATCAGTTTTGTAAGAATTCAACCATCTGGGTTGTTCAGTACAATAGAGATTAGTTGTTCAATTTAAACCCTGCTTAGTAAATTGATAAACCTGGCAGAGTAATACTTACTAGCCTAGGTCAGCCCTTAGCTGGGGACAGACTAGACAGTGTGGTTTTGGGAAGCAACTGAAGAGGTCAACCAGGTCCAGAGATCAGCACTCCATCGGCTGGTTTCATAGTTAAGGTAAAAGTTGCAGTGGGGTTTAGTAATCTCATGTCTGCCTCTATAGGAAACTAAGTTCATTTAGGGAGTGATAGTTAGGGAGTGCTTATTATTTTATATTTCTTAGCTTTTGATAATAAACGCTTAAGATTTTCTCGTTTCGTATTTTTGAGTATTTCCATGAATAATTTTATATACTTATTGTCCTGCCCATCGGTGTTCCACGAGTCTGGGTTATTGGAATGCATCAGTATTAATATTGCAGGCAAGCTTGCTATCTTAACTCCCAAATATCCCCCTTTATTTTGTTTGAGTAACTCCCACACTTAACGTAAATTCATCCCCCTTTTCCAAGTAATTTGGGATTAAGCCCCAAGGGTTAAATAATTGATTAATTGGTCCAGACCCTGATTAACTGACAGCTTTGGTTACTGGTCTGGTGGTGGCAGCATAAAGAGATCCCTTGAGTTGGCTAGCAAACCTAGTACTGTACGACGTCACGTGGCTGTAGAATCTTAGCCGATTGAGCGGCTAAGACCACGTGGCGTGGGACTCAGCCGAGTTAGCTCTGGGGTCCTTTGGAATTCGGTTTAAGTAAGTTAATTACGGGCGGGGTAAAGGACGAAAAGAGAGCCGATACACATCCCGTATTACAATAAACACGGGGATACTAATGTCTTGTGTTACAACTGTACGAATGCAGACGAGGAGTCAGAATAACGTAACTAAAATATGTAGACCAAACCATACACCAGAAAGTGAAAACACGACGACGTTACAGTTCATCCTGGACCATTCTCAAGTTGATTGTGAATGGTTGGCACAATCGACTTGAGAATGGTCCAGGACGGACCGAAATGTCGTCGTCCCTTCACTTTCTAGTGTGTGGTTTGGTCTACATCCAAGTACAAAGTATGACCTGGAGCTTGACAGCTGGGAAGACAGCGCTCAAGATTCATAGTCCTGAGGTTCCGGGTTCAACCCCCAGTGGAGGCGGAGTTTCCTTCATCCTGATGCCCCTGTTCACCTAGCTGGGAGTTAGACAGCTGCTACAGGCCACTTCCTCGGGGTGTGTAACAAAACAGACGCCTGCTTGAGGACTGGGCAGAGGGTACGCTAAGCCCCGAAATCATCTCAAGATAACCTCAAGAGAAGTATCTCTTGTAGATAACTATATCTTGTAGTTTAGCCATAGTTGCCTGGAGAAATTGCAATTTTTGGTAAAAATTAGGAAATTTGCCGCATATGAATAACAGGGTCGTGCTGATAGGCTCTGAAACCCTGGGCGTCTGGGGTAAATGTGCACTTAAGTTCCTAAAGGAGGTGGATGAGGAACTCATTGGGAAAACAACTCAAGAGCGGACAGTTTTCTGTTCCAGCACCTCAGTGTCGCGGTCCAGAGAGGAATTGTGTGCTGTATCTTGGGCACGCACCCAACCTTCAGAGCTGGATGAGGTTTTCGAACATTGATTGTTGTGTGTGTGTTTTCTGTAAACTGTAGCAATGTAATAAAATAAAAAATAAAAAAATTTAAGAAAAAAAATAGGGGTGGTGGGAGAGGAAAATATCAAAGTGTTCAGGGAGAATCCACAAGGTCTCTTCTGAATACTTTATTTTCTTCTTCAAGGCTGTGGGTCCCTACAATTGCACCAGAGGTGGTACCCCTATTTTATATATATTAATGCTGTTAAACTTTCGAGTATACTGTGAGTAAACCGAGTACATTGCTTACTCACTCGCTGCTGTTAAACTTTCAGTGGTTCATAGTATTGCTGCCCTACACGTTCTTAAAGCCATGGCCATAAAGATCATTTTATAGGCCTAAGTAACCTAGAACACGTTACTAAGCCCATGAAAAGAAAGACTGAGGATGCTTTTTCAAGATGGGAGATGGTTACTGGAGGTCTGAGGAAGCAAATGTGTGCCCCTTTGTATGCATGTGATTTTTTAAGTATTATGATATATGTACTAACATCATGTGTCGGCTGGCGCAGTTTCTGGGGAATGAGTTTTCTCGACCGGCACAGCACAGTGGTTAATTATTCTACTTGATTTGTGAGTGCATATCTGAACTATTTTAAAACAACAATGTCAACTATTTTGATAAAATTTAAATAGCAAAAAGTATAATGATAAATTTAGAAGCAGCTTCCAACTGATTTCAAGAACCTTGAACTTTGTAATACAATAAGTAGACTTTGAATTTTACTGAAGACAAAATAGAACCTAATATATCACTAAACTACATATAGTACTTAATATTTATTACTCATTCTAACAGATACCCCGGTACTGTACTGTATCCATTTAAATAACACACTTGAAGCAACTATTTTGATTATGGCATGTCAATTTTTTCATATTAAATAACCAAGGTAACACAAAAATGTAAACAAAACCTTTTTTCGAGCATGCTTCACATATGCTGACCATTATTGGATATAAATCAAAGCTCAGAATAACACTAATTAAACAAGCAATATTAGCAAAAATGAAGTGTAAAGGAAAACACAGCAGCACACTTGAGGTTAGGAGTTACATTTTTTTGTTATTTTTGGTCAAGTGTGGTATTATGGATTTACTAAAATACTGTAGCTTACATTAATCCAGTCATAAAATATATCATGGAAATCAGTCAAAAAGCATTATTTTGAAAATTATCTTTGTAAAAAGACATGATGCATCTCTAACTCAGGATTAGTAAGTGTCTTAATTTTGGAAGAACTCTGTGCTGCAGTAAGTAAATACTGTATACTGTACTTCCAGATGGAAAAATCTCTCCTTCACACAAAACTGAGTTTTCCTTTCTTTGTCAAAATTATGAGACATGCGGCTAGAAAACATCTACAGTACTACTGGGTCCAACAGAACTAGCTGATCTCTGACAACTATTCACAGTAGCTACTGCATATAGTATAGCTACTGCATATAGTATAAGACTTTACAAAGTAAAACCTAATACAAAAGTCGTAATGATAGTGGCAGGAGAAAGAATATGAAGTTATTAATGTTATGTTAAGTTGGTGAAAATTATAGTTAGTGGCACAAAGTAATAAAGTGGTTGAAGGAACATCTCAATACAGTATCTATCTTGAATGATGATAAAATCAATCAAAATTACAGTACTGTAATTACAACCGATTGTAAAATATATAATGACAAACATCCCTAAACTAATTGTCAATATTAATCTGAAAGCAAGGACTAGATTATGGCATGATCCAAAACACACTACAAGAAAAACAAAATGGAAAAGAAAATTACTGAAGCAAGTACTACGGTAATTCAGGAGGTAAAAAGAAGAATTACTGTAAATATTAACTAAGGAGCAGGCATTAAATTCTGTCACAGCTCTAACATTAACAGGCCAAACAATGTACTGTACTAGTGCACGGAGAAAACCAAGCAGATCATGAGACCACATACTTGCTAGAGTGAACGGTGCCCCCATCATCGTCGATAAGGGCACACCTGGCATTAGCGGAGGCCGAGGTGGAAACGCCATCTCAACAAGCCTGCCAGTACCTAAAGAAAATTAAATAATAAATTTAATCATACAGTACTGCAATTATACAATCATATGTTAATTATTGCTAAACACAGTTACTATTAAAACCACATATAGCCCACAAGGGTCCTGACAGCCGAGTGGACAGCGCTAAGAACTTGTAGTCCGGAGGTTCCGGGTTCGATCCCCGATGGAGGCGGAAACAAATGGGCAGTTTCTTTCACCCTGATGCCCATTATCTAGCAGTAAATAGGTACCTGGGCAGTAGAGAGCTGCTACGGGCTGCTTCCTGGGGGGTAGGGGGGTGTAACAAAAAGGAGGCCTGGTCGAGGACCGGGCCACGGGGATGCTAAGCCCCGAAATCATCTCAAGACAACCACATGACAAATATGCAAAGTAAATGAGTTTCAATTATAGTAAGGGATATTTTATTTCTTAATTAAATTTAAAGCATACTGTTAATGGGAAACTAATTTATGTAGACAAGGTGACATGCTACTTAGATGCAGATGCGAGGGGCACCGTGTTCCTTGCATAAAATTTAACAACATTCAGCCCTAAACTAAAATAAGAAGGTTCTAAGACCTGAGAAGTGTACATGAGCCACATCATTGCTGCTCTTCACACAAACTCAGCCTAACTTATCCTAGCCTAACAAAAGCAAGACAACATTTAGTTTCATACACAACCATTTTAACACCGGCACAGATTTGGGACACATCTGCCTAAAACTGCCCAAAAGCAGAATTTGCTAGTATAGTAGTTTATTCTACTTTTACAGAGTGTAAGGCAAATGACCACCGACTTTGTGAAGACTTAAGAGCATTCACTTCCCACGGCCCGTGTTAAGCCTTACTCTACAAGGTAACGGGGACATGTTCCATCAACCTGCTGGCATCAACATTACAACCAGCTTCGAACATGCTGCTGGGTAAACAATGTGAACAGCTGTTTGGTGTCCAACCATCCCTCCCTCTCCAGGCTCCAACCGTCCCTCCCTCTCCAGGGCTCCAACCGTCCCTCCCTCTCCAGGGCTCCAACCGTCCCTCCCTCTCCAGGGCTCCAACCGTCCCTCCCTCTCCAGGGCTCCAACCGTCCCTCCCTCTCCAGGGCTCCAACCGTCCCTCCCTCTCCAGGGCTCCAACCGTCCCTCCCTCTCCAGGGCTCCAACCGTCCCTCCCTCTCCAGGGCTCCAACCGTCCCTCCCTCTCCAGGGCTCCAACCGTCCCTCCCTCTCCAGGGCTCCAACCGTCCCTCCCTCTCCAGGGCTCCAACCGTCCCTCCCTCTCCAGGGCTCCAACCGTCCCTCCCTCTCCAGGGCTCCAACCGTCCCTCCCTCTCCAGGGCTCCAACCGTCCCTCCCTCTCCAGAGCTCCAACCGTCCCTCCCTCTCCAGGGTTCCAACCGTCCCTCCCTCTCCAGGGCTCCAACCGTCCCTCCCTCTCCAGGGTTCCAACCGTCCCTCCCTCTCCAGGGCTCCAACCGTCCCTCCCTCTCCAGGGCTCCAACCGTCCCTCCCTCTCCAGGGTTCCAACCGTCCCTCCCTCTCCAGGGCTCCAACCGTCCCTCCCTCTCCAGGGCTCCAACCGTAGCTCCCTCTCCAGGGCTCCAACCGTCCCTCCCTCTCCAGGGTTCCAATCGTCACAATTAGTGTTCATGTGGAGAGCAGAGGTGTGGGCCCACTCCTTGACCCGCTATATTACACATCATGGCCTCAACACCTGCTCCCAGGCCAGGCAAAAGGCCATTTTGACTAACTATGAGACACTACCTAAGTGAGAGCAATGCCAGTGTAGGTATACAGCACTTGGATGGGATATGACGACCCTCACAACTGGGATGAGGGCGGAGCGAAGGGTGGGTGTCCAACAACTTAGTTCCCTTGGGCTTTGGACGTCCACCGGGAAAATGTGGCCACCACTATGGGTAGGTGTGAGTGAGTGATCAGGAGCCTGGTGAGGGAGCCTGGTGAGGGAGCCTGGTGAGGGGAGCCTGGTGAGGGAGCCTCCACGTCAATACCTTCACAACAGGGCCCACCACCTTCCCACCGCGTCAACCCAACATTTGCCAGCCTTCTGCACGTGTAATAATGTGCTATACACTACCTAACCGGCCTCACCTCCACCTGTAACCTCCCAACAACACCCCAGTAACCAATAACCAATACTCACACTATTAAATATGTGAGAAAACCGGTTGGAAACTAGGAGAGACGACCCACTCAATAACACACGGAGAAAATGGCGTACAGCTACTGTGCGATTCATTTCAAGGAAACTCACGAAAGCATTATTTATTTATACAGATCTCAATAAAAGTGTATCACTCTTGTTAAAACTAATAGAAATTTAATTTAAGGCTGTTTTCTGAATGGTTTTAAATTTAAAGTTAATAAATATTACGCAATCGTAAATTCCTCCCTCGACCCATCCCAGCATGAACTTGTATATTGACCATAAACCTTCAATATTCCCGCCTCTTGCTGACTTATCACATTACTACTCAATTTAATCATTCATTTATATATTTGTTGAAGGATATTTTGTTGTTGCCATACCTTGGCAAGGAGGGTGTAATTGATGGGTATACTGTATACAATGGGAGGGAGGAACAAAACCCGCGTATTCTTGTATTAAAACATACTACCGCCCTAAAGATGAGTATGGGGTGCATAATAATAAATGAAAACATACTTCACTTTAAATACCAAACTTAACTGACAGATTAACTTGATTATTAATATGTAGTGACTGTATTATTAAATGTCTAGCTAATGATAATGATTGTTATAGAATTTTTATTGATTTACAAGGAGCTTTTGATATCGCCAACAAAGAGGTTATCTTATATGAACTAACTGGTCTTGGTGTTAAAGGGAGATTATTGCGTTGGATAGGGGATTATCTTCACGAAAGGAAGGCTCAGGTGTGGTATCAAGGTTGTATGATCAGGTGTGAGGTCTTTTGAACTCGGCACACCTCAGGGAGGAGTGTTGAGCCCCACCTTGTTTAATGTACTAATGAATAAGATAGCATCTGAGAGATACTCAAATGGGGTAGATCTCCCATTGTTGATGTGACGACTTATATTGAATTTTGTAACTAGCTCATCAAGATTGTAACTTGCTTAGCTAAATGAATTGTGGGGTTCAGTCCCTGAGCCCATTATGTGCCTCTGTAACCCTTTCCACTACCGCCCACAAGATGGGTATGGGGTGCATAATAAATGAACTAAACTAACTAACTGGATAATGAAGACAAAACTAAGTTTGAATGTAGCAGTCGGAGGCCCATTATATTGATTCAGATTCAGATTCAGATGTTTATTCAGGTAAGGTATATACATACAAGTGATGTTACATTAATGGATTGATATATAGATAGAGCTAGTACATACAATGCCTAAATTGGAAATAAATTGGAAATAAACGGTAAAAATAGAGTTAATATATATAAATATTTAGGCATATATGTTGGAAATACCCATGAGAGTTTGGAAGCTGAGATGAACAGACTGTTGGGTCAATGTCTGAAGAGATTACAACCTCTGAAGGCCTTGGCATGCTGTGGAAAGGGAGTGGGAGTCCCTGTGCTACGAATGATATACTTGAGTACTGTAAGATCTCTTACTGATTATGCTGCACCTGTCTTTTCTTGTTTTGGTAAAGGTAGGATGGGCAAGTTGGAGAAGATACAAAATGAAGCCATGAGAATTATCTTAGGATGCCCAAGAAATGCTATGATTAAGATAATGAGGATGGAGTTGAATTTGAAGAGTATTGAGGATAGAATTTCAGAGATAAATGTTGCCTCTGCCATTAGATTAATGAGAGGCGGGGGAGCTAATGAATTAATCCTCTCAGTTCAAAAGGTGGGAAGTAGTGAACAGTGTATGATAAAGAAGAGAGTATATATGAGTACCTTACGTTCTAATGTTATAAAGTATGATGTTATTACAGAATGTATTGCTGTGCCCAACAGACAATTCACACCACCATGGGAGGATTGTAATGTAGATGTAGTAATTATTCCCTTGCAAAAGAAAAAAGTATGTATGAGATAGGAGAGCTGAGGGCAACATATGATTGTATAATTAGGAAATTGCCTACAGAAAACACTCTACATGTATAATGTGATGGGTCAGTAGCTAGGGTAGATGGGAAGGCAGGATGTGGAGTCTTGATCAGGGAGTACACTGACATCGGTACTGTTATTGGACGCCGCTTAACTGACAATGTCTCTTCAACAGAGGCTGAACTCCAAGGTGTATTAGCAGGATTACAAGTAGTCAAATGTGGTAAAAATGTCTGCTTCTTTATTGACACTAGAGGAGCGTTAGTCTTTAAATAGCAGACGCCCAGTATACCAGAATATTGTGATGGAGTGTAGAGAGAATGTTAAGAAATTAGAAAAAAACTGGGTGTAAAGTAAGATTCATGCGGATCCCTTTACATGTGAGAATACTGTTGAATGAAGTAGTTGATGAGATAGCAAAGAGAGTCACGGAAAAAACTCTTGTCGATATTGTATGTCAGATAACCTTGAAACAATTAAAAACAAGAATCAAGATGATCCAAGAGGGTGAAGAAATGGTAAAGAGAATGGCAATGGTGGACAGTAGCAACACACTTAAGAATTATTCAATAATAAACACACATTCATCCTTCACCTTTGGTAGAGGAAAGTTTACTTGGAAGGATTCAATTTACATGAGATTAAGATTAGGATACAAATATATCTGGCAATACGGTGTTGCTGTCAGTGAAAAAGAAAAGGAGTGTAAATTATGTAGTATGCCGCACGCCCACACCTTAGAACATTATGTATTAGAGTGTCAACTTATTGATAACTATAGAAATAAGGAAATAAGTAGTGAACTACATCAAATTGTTTGGATGTGTGATAATGGTATGACAGACAGAATACTTAGGAGCTACAAGAATTTTGCCCCAGGAGTGTAACACTTATGTGCTGTGCTTACTATATTAACCTGCAATATTAAATGGGATTCTTGTATTGTGATTTGTGTATTTGTACTCACTGAACTTGTGCGCCTCTTGAGGGACTTGAAGTGGAGAGGGGTAGAAATAGCCTAAGCTACTCTATCCCTTTGAGATGTATTTTTTTCTTGTCTCAATAAACATGAACTTGAACTTGAACTAATATTTAGCAACTATATTAAGAAGTTATATACTTGCTCCATATTCTCATTAGCTTCATTGCAGATAAGTAGGGTTAGTTCCACACGTTGATAAACCCGTGGAACCGCCTACCCGCCGAAGCCGTAAATGCCAGAACTCTGTTAAATTATAACATCCATCTGGAAAAATCATAAGGGCAAATGGGGGGACCGTTGACAAGCCGCCGGCTTCGGGCTTCCTGTCCTTGTCAAGGCCACTAGAGTGTTAGTGGCCCCTCAGGTAAATTAGATGAGTCTGTTAATCCCACTTAATAATAATAATAATAATAATAAGAAGAAGAAGAAGAAGAAGAAGAAGAAGAAGAAGAAGAAGAAGAAATTTGCTTTCACTGTATGTACGATTCGACAAGAGATGAGAAGAAGAATTATCCCTAATTATCTCTACTTTCCAGGAAGTTTTACATTAATCTTAGATTCACTACTTACAATTAAAATCTCTTCCAAAGTGTACGATTAATGCAGATGAAAATTCACAATAACGTGGCTGAAAAATGTTGACTGAACCACACACTAGATATTGAAGAGATGATGACGACGTTTCGGTCCGTCCTGAACCATTATCAAGTCGATTGTGATGAGACGAGATGATTGATGAAGATAAAGCCACCCAAGAGGTGGCACGGGCATGAATAGCCCGTAACAAAAGATACGGAAAGTAAGGTGTAATAAGAGAAATGAGAATGGGAACGTACGAGAAACAATAGAAAGAAAATGGTATTGAGGGTGCTATATTAAGCTGGATTAGGGCATGGCTATACCAAAGGAAACAGAGAGTTAGTATAAATGGAGTCAAGTCAGAATGGGAAAATGTTGTAAGTGGAGTGCCTCAAGGCTCTGTCCTGGGACCTCTGTTGTTTATAATATATATAAATGATTTAGATTCAGGTTTGAGTAGCAACATTTGCAAACTTGCCGATGATACGATACGGTAGGGAAATTAATTCGGAGGAGGACTCACTATCACTTCAAGTTGATCTAGATAGGGTTTTGAAATGGTCAAAGGATTGACAGATGCAGTTTAATGCGATAAATGTAAAGTTCTGAGGTTAGGTAATGATGATAGAGTTACAAGATACGAGCTAGATGGTGTTGAGATTGCGAAGTCGGATTGCGAAAGGGATCTGGGAGTTATGATTAGTAAGAATTTAAAACAAAAGGATCATTGCATAAATGTTCGTAATAACGCAAATCGGACACTTGGATTTATTAATCGCAGCGTTAGTAACAAGACACCTAGTGTGGTTCTCAAGCTATATCTTGCTCTAGTTAGGCCCCATTTAGATTATGCAGTTCAGTTTTGGTCGCCATATTATAGAATGGATATAAATTCACTTGAACGTGTCCAGCGTAGGATGACTAAGTTAATTCCCCAAATTAGAAATCTTTCATATGAAGAAAGATTAACAAAGCTTAAGTTGCATTCACTGGAAAGGCGAAGAGTTAGGGGTGACATGATAGAGGTTTACAAGTGGGTGAATGGACATAACAAAGGGGATATTAATAGGGTATGAAAAGTATCAACACAAGACAGAACACGAAACAATGGGTATAAATTGGATAAGTTTAGATTTAGGAAAGACTTGGGTAAATACTGGTTCAGTAACAGGGTTGTTGATTTGTAGAACCAATTGCCGCGTAAGATTGTGGAGGTGGGGTCCCTCGATTGTTTCAAACATGGGTTGGACATGTATATGAGTGGGATTGGGTGATTATAAATAGGAGCTGCCTTGTATGGGCCAATAGGCCTTCTGCAGTTACCTTTGTTCTTATGTTCACTTGAACGTGTCCTGCGTAGGAAGACAAAGCTAATTCTTAAAATTGAAATTAATTAATAGTATAATTGTTTATATAAACATCTACCTCAGCATCATAGTAAAATCTTCCACATAAATATAATCTCACCCTGTTTATTTTTAACTTAGATTTATATTAGAGTAAATTTCTAGATTCACTTAGATTTATATGTCATTTTTTTCTTTTTTGAATTATCTATTTGAGCTCACTTTGTTTTCTTAGGTTCATACTAATTATAGGATTTTAACTAACCATTACTAAGCTAATTATCTTTAAGATCATTTTACTTATGATTATTATTTTGCATTTTACATTTATATTGTCAGTCTCTACTGATTTTTTGTTTTTCTTCTTTTATTTAACTTCTGGGTTCTTCCTGGCTATCTATTGGATCTATATTTTACTTCTAATTTGCTACTATTTTATGTGTATTTGCTAATATTCTTGTGTTTTGCAATAATTACTTTGTTTTTACAGCAGATTTAGTATTTAACAAGTGCATCACGGGGCCAGACGACAGGTGTCTGTTCAACCTGCGCCTGCCCGTCAGGTGCCAGGAACCTGCCTCCCGGAGGTGTTGACACAACACTCGTCATACCCTTCACACCACCATGAAGAGCAGTTGCCAAGTGCTGCAATCAGTCCCACTCGCTGTTCAGAGCCATCTGGAGGTGATGTTCGCTCCAGCTGGCTGCCAAACTCGCCACCTTTAAATTACGAAGTGCACAAGGGGACCGGTGCCAGACCGAAGACTCGTGCCATCATCCCAGCTCCCCCACAAGAACCAGGTGCTGCATCTTCTGCCAGTGATGGGCCTTCCCCTGATGTAGAGTGGCCACTTCCTGGTTCTGGGTTAATGTCACCTACTGTGAGACCACCATCCACAGCTGGACCCCCACAGTCAACTGGAAGTGGGGGATAAGGAACTGGATCAAAATGAGACAGATCGCAACCTCAGCCTCCCTACCACCTCGCCCTTGGGTTGCTCCACTGTTCAAGCAGTGGTTGCCCTTCGTGACCGGTTGCAGTAACACCAGCAGCAGTCACAGCAGCAAACGGAGCGGCTGCAAGAGCAACTCCAACATGAGAAAAAATCCACCAGCGATATTTCGATGATGGTCACGTGTATGAGGGGACTTGTAAGCAATGACTGCCAAACTCCCCCTTCCACCCCTGAACCCTCCAAACATGTGTTCGCTTGCCCATCAGGGGAAACTTCTAGTGATCTTGAAATCGTGTGTAGTGGAGCCCTTCCAGGCAGGTTAACTGCCAAAGTTGTGCTAAAGTATGTTCAAAACGACTCTATAGCTGGAAATGACACCGAAATGACTCTATAGCTTCGGAAATGGAAATGACGGACCGAAACGTCTTCGTCCCTTCAACTTCTAGTGTGTGGTCTGGTCAACATACTTCAGCCACGTTATTGTGACTCATCGTCTGTTCTCAATGTATTTAATCTATATGCTCCAGCAGGAAAGTTAAATTATATTGATCTTCCGGCCTGCGCTCAAGCAGAGCCAACCATCATTCTTGGTGACTACAATGCTAGACACAAGGACATTGGTGGCTCTCGCTTCAGTAACGGTAACGGGAATCAACTGCTGTCGCTACTAAATAGTCACCAAGATGTGCAGATTGTGGGTGACCTTGAACCCACGCATATTTGTGGAGGCATTATAGACCTCTGTGTTGGTTTCAACGTCTCTCACGTCTGGTGCACATCATCTATTGTAACAGATTTGTTGTCAGATCATCACCCTAGATTGACTACTCTATGTATAGGAAATACCATCCTGCCCGGTGGGACTTTCAAACGCAAACGGCTCAGTGTTCCTCCTGCTCGACGTGAAGACTTTGTTGCTCATGTGTCAGAGTGGTACAGCACTTATGATCCCTCCACAGTCCAGACATTTAACGACGGTCTAGTACAGAGCATTCAGATGTTTGCTGACCCTTTAGGTCGGCCCCCTGCACCATCCAATAGTCGCAACGATATGAAAGGTAATAAACGCCATGCCTATTACAATGACCCCAAACTGCGTACTTTGAAACGCACTGCCAGACAAGTTGGGCTTGCATATAGGGAAACACGTACGCCAGCAATGCTCAAGTTCTTTCAGAAAGCCCTAGCCAAGGCGAGGGAGCGCATGACAGAGCTCAGGCAAGATAACTGGGAAACTTGTGTTAACAGTCTCAACTCTCACACCCCCCCTCAGCCAGGCATGGAAGGATATTAACGAATTAAAGGCGATAAGATCGGCCAAGTAGCACACCCTCACCCTCTACACAGAGCAAACGAGTTAGTCGATGCTTGGGCAACCACCTCTAGCTTCAATGATCTTCCCCCAGACATACAGTTCAGATTAAATGCTGGTTACGGAGATCGAGAAAGGCTCGTTGACTTCATGCTCCACAAGGAAGATGAATGCAACGTGCCATTTACTGAGTTTGAATTACTCGCGGCCCTAAACAAAGGCAAAGCCACATCCCCCGGTGAAGATGGTATCACTTATGACATATTACGTCTGCTCCCTTTAGTACCAGGGAATCCCCTGCTTGAGCTGTATAATATGAGCTATGTTACTGGGGAACTTCCTATCTCTTGGACCAACAGTATAATCATTCCAATTCCCAAGCCAAATCAAGAGAATGCTTTCCGCCCAATTTCCCTTACTAGCTGCATTTGCAAAACATTCGAGAGAATGGTCCTAAACCGTCTCCTCCATAGAATAAGAACCATGCTATCTCCCCAGATATATGGCTTCATGCATGGAAGGAGTGTGCATCATTGCATCACCACCTTTCTTACCCTGCACACTGAAAAGTCATATACCACCTTCCTAGATCTTAAGTCTGCCTTTGATATTGCAAATAGACATGTTATCTTGAGTGAGCTTGCAAGAATGAATATTGGTGGTCGGCTTCTTTGTTGGATCAGGGGTTACTTATCCAACAGGAAGTCATCTGTATTTTTCCAGGGCATAGGAGTGTAACAAGAGACTTTGAACTAGGTACCCCGCAGGGTGGTGTCTTCAGTCCTACCTTATTTAATATCTTAATAAACACGCTGTTAAACTCTGTACCGAGCAAACCCAACGTCCACATCATTAGCTATGCTGATGATATAATGATACACACCACTGGGTATGCTGATGATATAATGATACACACCACTGGGTATGCTAACACGCAGAACACTCTTAACTCTGTATTAGACTCATGTCAGGACCTAGGTTTAATTATCTCAGCAGAGAAAACAAAGATACTAAATCGGCGCCCACCCAGGCAGGGAGGAGCTGTTCGCAAGATGCAACTGTCTGATGGCTCCCAGCTTGACTATGTAAACAGATTCAAATACCTTGACCTTGAGGTGCCACTGTATGGTCCTGTTGTATTCAGACTCTGTCGTCAGTATAAAGAGAGGCTCCGAGCTCTCAAGGCTGTTGCAGGTTATCACTCAGGCTATGGTGCCAATGTCAGAATTGTCAAAATGATGTACCTTGCATACATCAGATCTTTAGTGGATTATGCTGCACCTCTGCTTGTTTTGATGCCTGAAAGAAAGCTTGGAGAGCTTGAAAAATTGCAGAACGAAGCCTTCAGGATAATCCTTGGGTGCCCTCGTACCACAAAGATACTTAATATGAGAAAGGAACTTAATATTCTGAGCGTTGTTGATCGTGTTACTGAAATTAACTGTCAAATTGGTAAAAAAATGCTTAGGCTAACTCATCCTAATCCTTGCACAGAAGCCCTCCAGAATTTCTTTATTGAAGATCAGCATTGTTTCAAATGGATAACAAAAACTGGAACGCAACTCAGAATGTATGGGGTTCATGATTTGTACCAAGAGAAACAACAACGGCACTTTCCTGCACCGTGGGAGGTTACACCCTTTCCAGTTTTAATCCCTCCCTTTCCACCCAAGAAGCAAATTAGAGATCAGCCCAAGCTTCGTCTTGAGGCAAAGCTCAACGCCTTAAGTCATATTGATGACTTATGCTCTGTCCACAGAACATTCTCTTTCAAATCATATACACTGATGGTTCCCTACACCGCACCACGGGTGCAGCTGGAAGTGCAGTTGTTCTGACAATGGGCGATGGCTTGTACTTTGAGTGGGGAGTCCGTATAAACAACTGGGCCTCTACCCTTCAGACCGAACTATTTGCCTTAATCCTTGCACTGAAATGTGTACAAGTCTCCAAAGTTGATACATTAATTGTAAGTGACTCCTTATCATCCTTAAATGCTCTCAACTCTTTAAGACATAACTGTAACATGCTCGTGTCCGAAGCTAGACACAAATACAACAAAATTATTAAGGATGGTAACAGAGTCCATTTCATGTGGTCTCCATCTCATGTTGGCCTCCGAATGCATGATAGAGCTGATAAGTTAGCCAAAGAATCTGCCTTTAAAGGAGCCGTTGAGTGTAACCTTGGATTGTCAATGAGCAATCTGAGAGTAGCAGTACACCGAGAACTTCAACAAGATCTTGTAGATCTGAGGCAAAGTGAAATTGACACCAGTAATTCCATCTATCATCATACTATCATGCAAGAGGAGCCACACATCTATGGATCATCCAATAAAATCAGCAGACTTCTAGATGTTACTACTGCTCGGCTTAGACTCGGTTACAAGTATCTCTGGGAATTCTCATTATCTGCTGATGTAGACCTGACCAAATGTAAACTGTGTCAACAAAATTATTCGCACACCCTCCGTCACTATGTGATGGAGTGCGAAAAGATACGTGAATTTAGAGACAATTCTATAACCAATGTTCCAATGTGTAAATATTTCATTCAAAATGATCTGCTACCAAAAATTTTAGCCAAATATCCCCAGTTTGCTAACTGTAGGTAGTAACTAAGTGATTGTAACCTATCCACCGCTGCCCACTGGATGGGGGGCGGTGAGCAGGACAAACATAAATTTTGACACTAGCTCTCCACATATGTCAGTTGCTTAATTTAGAACCTGTACTTGAGGTCGATCTCGAACCCATTGTTGATGTGACGACTTATATTGAATTTTGTAACTAGCTCATTAAGATTGTAACTTGCTTAGCTAAATGAATTGTTGGGTTCAGGCCCTGAGCCCATTATGTGCCTCTGTAACCCTTTCCACTACCGCCCACAAGATGGGTATGGGGTGCATAATAAATGAACTAAACTAAACTAACTAACTAACTGTTTCTGTAATTGCTTGTCTTATTGCATCGTGATCCCTCTGCATTTTCATGCACACTGATATTGATCCTGATCTAAATCTTCTGTCTCATATCTACACCAACCAGCACATTGATCATTATTATTGCAAGTATTACACAGCACACCAGGCAAAAAACAAACTCCAAAATAGCACCTGCTTATCAGTTTACAACCAAAATGTTAGGTCACTTGGTAAACATTTTGATGATATAAATGCATTACTCACAGCACTAGGTACTAACTTATCGTTCATTATTTTAACAGAAACTTGGCTAAATAAAGACTACCCAACTCTACAACTTAGCTGGTTATAAAGCCATTCACAACTGTAGGCCTAATAAAAAGGGTGGTGGCACAGCTATATATTACCGAGATACATTTATCTGCAACAGTGCATTAGTGATAGAGATGACTACTGTGAATATACTTTTGCTCAGTTTACAATTAAATCCCTTAAATCCTCCTTGACTATATGTCACCCCTATAGATTTCCCAATACTAACATAGCTTCTTTCTCAGATAACCTAAGGAATCTTATTATAAACAACAATCTCAACAAAAACCACATAATTCTGGGAGGAGACTTCAATATTGACCTGGGTCAACAAAATTGCTCTCAAGTTGACTATTTCCTTAACAGCATGAACTCCTGTATGCTAATCCCCACAATCACCAAACCTACCCGAGTCACCTAAACATCAGCCACTACCTTGGATCACATATGGACAAACATAACAGCTCCCCTTGTATCTGGTATAATATACGACAGAACTACTGACCACTATCCTACCTTTCTCATAGCGAACATGGACATAACACCAACAAAAAGCAAGAAACTTTCATTCAGGTTACACAGTGAATCAGCTCTAGGTAATCTTACTAATGCACTTCACAATATTAACTGGGATTCTGAATTCAATAATACTCAGGATATAAATTCATTAGCTAACCTCTTCCTCTCCAAAACTCTAAGCCTCTACAACCTTCATTGTCCTCTTCTTACCAAGCAAGTAACTGACAAAAGATTAAACAATCCATGGCTCACAAGTGGCATTCTCAACTCAATCAACAAGAAACATGAATATGAAAAGAAACTTAGGATTGGCCTAGTTTCAAAGGAAGTACATAAGAACATAAGAACAAGGCAACCGCAGAAGGCCCATTGGCCCATACGAGGCAGCTCCCATCTACAACCACCCAATCCCACTCATAAACATGTCCAACCCACACCCGAAACAATCGAGGGACCCCCACCTCCACCAGGCCACGCGGCAACCGGTTCCACAAATCAACAACCCTGTTACCGAACCAGTACCCACCCAAGTCCTTCCCAAATCCAAACTTATCCAATCTATACCCATTGTTTCGCGCTCTGTCCTGTGTTGATACTTTCAATACCCCGCCAATATCCCCCCTGCTATGTCCATCCATCCACCTGCAAACCTCTATCATGTCACCCCCAACTCTTCGCCTTTCCAGCGAATGCAACCCAAGCCCCGCCAATCCCTCCTCACATGAAAGATTCCCAGTTCGGGGAACCAACTCAGTTATCCCACGCTGGACGAGTCCAAGTGGGTGGTTATAAATAGGAGCTGCCTCGTATGGGCCAACAGGCCTTCTGCAGTTGCCTGTGTTCTTATGTTAAGTGGATCCACATTCATTCCACAGTATGGCGACCAAAACTGAACTGCACAATCCAAATGGGGCCCAACCAGAGCAAGACACAGCTGAAGAAAAACACCAGGCGTCTTGTCACCAACGCTTTAATTAACAAATCCCAGCGTCCCACCTGCCCTACCACGAACATTCAGGTATTGACCCTTTTGTTCTAAACTCCTACCAATCATAACTCCCAGATCCCCTTCGCAATCCGACCACGCAACCTCAACACCACCAAGCCCGCATCCCGCAACTACATTATCATTACCCAGCCACAGAACCCCACACTTATCAGCATTAAACTGCATCTGCCAATCTTTTGACCATTTCAAAACCCTATTTAGATCAACTTGAAGTGATAGTGAGTCTTCTTCCGTGTTAATTTCCCTACCGATTTTTGTATCATCGGCAAATGTGCAGATGTTGCTACTCAAACCTGAATCTAAATCATTTATTTATATTATAAACAACAGAGGTCCCAGGACAGAGCCCTGAGGTACTCCACTAACAACATTATCCCACTCTGACTTAACCCCATTTATACTAACTCTGTTTCCTTTGGAATAGCCATGCCCTAATCCAACTTAATATAACACCCCCAATACCATGAGCCTCTATTTTTTTAATCAGTGTTTCATGTGGCACTGTATCAAAAGATTTGCTAAAGTCAAGGTACACAACATCACAATCCTTACCACTACCAAGTACCTAAAAGGTACTCATCAGTGCTTAACAGTATCATAAGAAAGGCAAAACTTTCATATTATGTGAATAAGAACATAAGAACATAAGAACAAAGGTAACTGCAGAAGGACTATTGGCCCATACGAGGCAGCTCCTATCTATAACCACCCAATCCCACTCATATACTTGTCCAACCCGCGCTTGAAACAATCGAGGGACCCCACATCCACCACGTTACGCGGCAATTGGTTCCACAAATCAACAACCCTGTTACTGAACCAGTATTTACCCAAGTCTGTTCTAAATCTAAACTTATCCAATTTATTCCCATTGTTTCGTGTTCTGTCTTGTATTGATATTTTTAATACCCTATTAATATCCCCCTGTTATGTCCATTCATCCACTTGTAAACCTCTATCATGTCACCCCTAACTCTTCGCCTTTCCATTGAATGCAACTTAAGCTTTGTTAATCTTTCTTCATATGAAAGATTTCTAATTTGGGGAATTAACTTAGTCATCCTACGCTGGACACGTTCAAGTGAATTTATATCCATTCTATAATATGGCGACCAAAACTGAACTGCATAATCTAAATGGGGCCTAACTAGAGCAAGATATAGCTTGAGAACCACACCAGGTGTCTTGTTACTAACGCTGCGATTAATAAATCCAAGTGTCCGATTTGCCTTATTACGAACATTTATGCATTGATCCCTTTGTTTTAAATTCTCACTAATCATAACTCCCAGATCCCTTTCGCAATTCGACTTCGCAATCTCAACACCATCTAGCTCGTATCTTGTAACCCTATCATCATTACTTAACCTCAGAACTTTACATTTATCAGCATTAAACTGCATCTGCCAATCCTTCGACCATTTCAAAACCCTATCTAGATCAACTTGAAGTGATAGTGAGTCCTCCTCCGAATTAATTTCCCTACCGATTTTCGTATCATCGGCAAATTTGCAAATGTTGCTACTCAAACCTGAATCTAAATCATTTATATATATTATAAACAACAGAGGCCCCAGGACAGAGCCCCGAGGCACCCCACTTACAACATTTTCCCACTCTGACTTGACTCCATTTATACTAACTCTCTGTTTCCTTTGGTATAGCCATGCCCTAATCCAGCTTAATATAGCACCCCCCAATACCATAAGACTCTAACTTTTTAATCAGTCTTTCATGTGGCACTGTATCAAAAGCTTTGCTAAAGTCAAGGTACACAACATCGCAATCCTTACCACTATCAACTGCCTCAACAATGCTAGAATAAAAAGATAACAAATTTGTTAAACATGAACGGCCATTTATAAAACCATGTTGCGACTCAATTATTAATTTATGTTTTTCAAGATGAAGACGAATTTTATTTGCTATTATAGATTCGAGTAACTTTCCCACAATAGACGTTAGGCTAATTGGCCGATAGTTTGACGCAAGTGATCTATCTCCTTTCTTAAAAATTGGTACCACATTACCTACCTTCCATGACTCTGGCACTCTGCCTGACTCTATTGATTTATTAAATATGGTTGACAGTGGCTCGGAAAGCTCCTCTTTGCATTCTTTAAGCACCCTGGCAAACACTTCATCCGGCCCTGGGGATTTGTTTGGTTTGAGTTTTACTATTTGTTTAAGAACATCCTCCCTGGTAACTGCTTAACTCGTCAACCTGTCCTCGTCCCCACCCACATAGACTTGTTCGGCTGAAGGCATATTGTTAAGTTCCTCTTTAGTAAATACAGATACAAAATATTTATTAAAAATACTACTCATCTCTTCATCACTATCTGTTATTTGACCTGTCTCAGTTTTTAATGGACCTATCCTTTCCCTAGTCTTAGTACGATATAACTGAAAAAATCCTTTAGGATTTGTCTTTGCTTGCCCTGCTATGCGAACTTCATAGTTTCTTTTTGCTTTCCTTATCTCTTTTTTAACATTTCTAACCAGTTGTACGAATTCCTGTTCTAAAGTGACCTCCCCATTTTTAATCCTTTTGTACCAAGCTCTCATTTTACCTATAAGGTTCTTCAAATTCTTTGTTATCCACTTTGGGTCATTGGTATTCGATCTATTCAATTTGTATGGTATACTACGTTCCTGTGCTTTGTTTAGAATATTCTTAAATAAGTTATATATTGAATCCACATCGAAATTCCCATTTACGTCACCTATCGCTGGGTTCATGTCTCGCTCTAAGACCGGCCCCCACCCCATACCCAAGACTTTCCAATCAATTTGACCCAAAAAATTTCTTAGGCTATTAAAATCAGCTTTTCGAAAATCTGGCACTTTAACAGAATTTTCTCCTACAGGTCTATTCCATTCTATGCTAAATCTGATTTCTTTGTGATCACTGTTTCCTAGCTCACTCCCTATTTCGATGTCATTAATTTGTGTTTCCCTGTCAGTTAACACTAAATCTAAAATATTATTTTCCCGTGTTGGTTCCTTAATGTGTTGCGTAAGAAAGCAATCGTCAATTAATTCTAGAAAATTTTCTGCTTCACTATTCCCTGTTTTGTTCAACCAGTTTATTCCACTAAAATTAAAGTCACTCATGACGTAAATACTGTTAGAACTAGATGCCCTAGATATTTCATCCCATAGATGCTTTGCTTCCATTCTGTCTAAATTTGGTGGCCTATATATAACTCCTATTATAATATTATTTGCTTTTTCGTATAATTCTATCCAAATAGTTTCTGTGTGTGGCTCAGTTTTGATTCCCTCTTTGAGACTACATTTCAAATTGTCCCTAACATATATGGCTACTCCCCCTCCTCGTCTAATATATCTATCAGTGTGAAATAGTATAAATCCATTTATTTGATATTCAGCTAATAGTTCTCTATTTTCTACATTCACCCACGTTTCGGTAAGTGCAATAATATCTATTTTTTCTGTGCAGACAAGAGTATGTAATTCGTTAATTTTATTTCTTAGACTTCTACTGTTAGTGTAATATATCCTAAGTGAATTGTTATTTTGAGGTCCTTCTCTTTCCCTGATCATTTTGCCAATTCCTTTCTCCCACAAACACATACTTTTATTATCTCCTTCCTCCAAATCAATTCCCATACCTCTATCTACTAACAGTTTAAACCCAAACAAACACCTCTAACCAGTGGTTCCAACGAGTTCGCAACAGCAACAACCCCAGCCCTCGATAGATGCACCCCATCACGAGCATACATTTCATTTCGTCCATAGAAGCGTTCCCAGTTGTCTATGAAAGATATTGCATTTGATTTGCAATATCTTTCCAGCCGGCAATTGACACCAAGTGCCCTCGACATCCATTCATTTCCCACTCCCTTTCTTGGAAGAATGCCACATATGATCGGGATTCCTCCCTTGCTCCTAACTAATTCAATGGCTGTCCTAAATCTCTGTATTAAAGAGATTACGTCCTTCAGGACCTTTAAAGTATTGCTTCTTCCGATAGCATGACCGTCAAGTGGAGTAGCTCTGACCTTAAGACGTTTGGGTCGCATTGTGACCACACTGCGCCTTGTGATGTGTTGGCGGGAGATGTCTCTCCCGTCGTGAGACGAGATTGATTGATTGATTAAGATTAAGCCACCCAAGAGGTGGCACGGGCATGAATAGTCCGTAAGTGGTACAATTTTTTTTCTCTCAGTATTCTGAGGTTGCATTTAACCATCAAGCTGTTATTGCGGGGGAGGATACTGCTGCACAGTCTTTATGAGGGTGTCCAGCTGCTGGACACCTTTGTTGACCAGGAGAGTGGCTGTGTTGATGGCTTCAGGGTGGCCACTGCATGATTCAGGAACTCTTAAAGCTCTTCTAAGGTCATTGGTTGCTTCACATTCCAGAAGATAGTGAAGTAATGGCTTTTCTGTGACAGTTTGGCAGAAGATTCACAGCATTAAATAGTGCTCCCACAGAACTGGACGCTCTCTGGCCAATGCTCAAAACTTTGGTCACCGAGTTGATCGAAAGTCTGCTATCATCACATGGAATCAAGCAAACCACAGAGACTCGGAAGACAATTGAGCACAAGCTCAAGAAATTCGAAGATGTAATATCCACACCGTCAAGACAGCAGGGCAGGAGACACCCCCATAAAAACAGATAGAGTCCAGCTCGTCGGAAAGCGACATTGATGAGTCAATTTCAGGTCCACTAAGAACCTATACACCAATTGCAACTTCCATGGCGTGTTCATCAGACTCTATGGATACCACGGAATTATCAGCAAATTCCAAGAACCTAGAGGTCTAAAGATCCTGCAATGGAATGCGCAAGGACTGCGCACTAAATTGCAACACTTGCAATGCATAGCAGCAACCAAGGGCATAGACATCCTGATACTACAGGAGAGCTTGCTTCGAGCCGGATTAGAACCTAAAATCTCAGGCTATCGAGGCTTCTTCCTTCCATGGATCAATGGACAATCCAGGGGATGTGCAATCTATGTAAAATGTGACCTGATCTCCAAGTCCATAACCAGCCCACCCAATTGTGGAGCAGGGACAGAGGTAATGGGAGTCACCATAGAGCTAAGACACGACAAACTTGAAGTGTTCAATGTGTACAGGTCTCCACAAGCCGAAATGGATCTCTCTGTTATTTGGACACGCGACAACAACAAACACAATCATTTGTGGAGATTTTAATGCCCATCATCGATTGGCACTGGGCTCGAACAGAACAAATGAAGCAGGCATACACATTACACATCTACTGGACCAGCTTCCAGAAATACAAATTCTAAACAAAAATGAACCTACCCACATCCAAGGAGGCAGATTAGACCTAACCTTCTTTTTAGCCTCCCTAAGAGATGCAGCAACATGGTCAGTTGAGCCCACACTCACAAGCGACCACTATGGGGTCCAAATTGATCTTAAGTTAGACCTACCCACCCCACCTCCGCCTCCATCTGAAGCCTGGAACTTTGCTTTAGCAAACTGGGACCGATTTCAAAACCTCATTTCAGAGTGGCAAAGAAACTATGATCTTCCCGAAGACATTAATCAGGCAGAACAAGAATTTGTCAAAGCGATTCAAAGTGCAGCCAACCACTCAATCCCACTGAAAAAACAGTCCACCGGACACCATAAAGATCATTGGTACTATTGCAAACGTGTCAAAGAACTCAACCATAGACTCAACAGAACAAGAAAGCTATACAAAAAGCAGCCAAGTGATCGCAACAGGATCTTACTTTGTGAGGTCAAGGAACATGTACATCGAGAGACCAGACAAATAAAAGAACAAAAGTGGCTGGAATGGTGTTCACACCTGAATGAACACACCTCTCTCGGAGAGATGTGGCAGCAAATTCACCGAACCAAAGGGAATAAAACACCTAAAGCTCCACACCCCAAGGATCCTCAACAGGAAGCCGAAGTACTGGCAACCAGGTTTGCAGAGAGAGCAGCCAGCAATCAACTTCCACCAGATGTATTAGCAGTACAGACCGGACTAGAGGAAGAAAGGTGGCACAGAATCCTTACAGCATGTGAAGAAGTCTCTGACTCTAATGCCCCCTTCACACTGGATGAGCTCAATCGGGCTAAGAAAAACTCCAAGGATACATCCCCTGGAGCCGACAAAATAACCTATAAAATGATTAGAAACCTCGGCCCAGAGGGAGACGCTGCATACCTAAGGTTAATTAATTTAGCCTGGACTTCTCAAACTAGACCTTCTGCTTGGAATAGAGCAGACATAGTGGCGATCCCAAAACCCAAAGATCCAGCTAATCCCAGGCCCATCTCTCTCCAAAGCTGTGCAGCCAAGACGGCTGACAGAATGGCACTCAACAGACTGAGTGGAAAATGACTAAAGTGAGACGAGGTTGTTGTTGTTGTTGTTATAGATGATTCAAGTAGCACGGGCTATGGTGAGCCCGTAGCGGACTTACCTGGCACAGGAGCGGGGCTGTGTGAGACGAGATTGATGAAGATTAAGCCACCCAAGAGGTGGCACGGGCATGAATAGCCCGTAAGTGGTACAATTTTTTTTTCTCAGTATTCTGAGGTTGCATTTAACCATCAAGCTGTTATCGCGGGGGAGGATACTGCTTCACAGTCTTTATGAGGGTGTCCAGCTGCTGGACACCTTTGTTGACCAGGAGAGTGGCTGTGTTGATGGCTTCAGGGTGGCCACTGCATGATTCAGGAACTCTTAAAGCTCTTCTAAGGTCATTGGTTGCGTCACATTCCAGAAGATAGTGAAGTAATGGCTTTTCTGTGACAGTTTGGCAGAAGATGCACTCTCTCTGTCGGGGTTCACCAATCTCCCAGTTGCATCTGTAACCTAGACGTAGTCTATATAACCTAACTGCTATTTCCCTGTGGATTCCTTTTGGGATATTTAACCTTTCTAATTTGGTTGCCTGAAGATACCATGTTGCAGATGGCGAACCTTCAGCTATTCTCTGGTGCAGGTAGGCTTTGTTGAGATGTGAGAGTTTTTTGGTGATGATGTTTTTTATGTTCTCTAGGCTGGGTTGTTCTCTAGGCTGGGTTGAATTGTTTTATGTATCACTGGATGACGAGTTGCCAATTTAGCAATTTCATCAGCTTTTTCATTTAATGGGATTCCAATATGGGATGGGATCCAGTTTAAAGTTATGTTGAGTCCTTTGCCTTTAGCGACTGCTCCAAGATACAAAATGGTGGTAATTATTTCCACATTATCTTTCCACTGTTTTTGTCCTAGTATTTGAAGTGCAGCTTTTGAGTCTGTGTGTATGATTGCATTTTGAGTGTTTTGTGCAATCACATGCCTGTTGTATTGCGAATGCCTGTTGTATGGCAAACAGCTCAGTTTGGGTTGATGATACTAGTCCTCCCAGTCTCCAATATGCCTGTACGCTGGTCGTGCAAAGAGCAGCGCCAGCACTCTCATTTTCTGTGTCCACCGATCCGTCTGTGAAGATGTGGTGGCTCTTGCTACTACTATGCTATACATTTGCTCTTCTATTATGCGCCTTAGGATTGTCGGATCATAGGCAGCCTTTTTCATTGGGAGACTTTCTATTACTATTTTGGAAGTAGGCTCTTCCCACGGCGCGGAAGGAGTGTAATTTGGGTGTGGATGATCACCCTCTCTATCAAGAATCATGTTTTTAAATGTAGTCTGTTTAGGACTTTTCCTGCTCTTGCAACCCAAGTTTCCATTGTTTTGGCCTAGTCCAACCACCAAGGCCTGCCGTACTGGGATTGGATCAGAAGAAATAATTATCTTACTGATAATTGTAGCTGTCCTTTGTGATATTCTTTCTTGTAGAGAGGGCAAACCCGTCTCCAGTCTAAGAGTTTCAAGCCTGGTCCACATGGGGGCTCCCAGTGCAGCTCTCATAGCATTGTTTTGGGCAACTTCAAGCTTTTTCCACTGTTGGTGTGATAGATTTGTGAGTGCAGGTGCGGCATAATCGATCACTGATCTGACTGCCTGTACATAGTATGTGCGAAGGACTTGCAGATTGTCTCCTCCAGAAAGGGAGGTTAGCGACCTGAGGATTGCCGTTCGGGCCGCAGTTCGCTCTCTCAAGTAAGTGACCTCAGCATTAAAATTCATGTGTGTGTCCAGGATGATTCCTAGATACTCATAGGTGTCGACCCATTCTATTGGTTGACCCTGTACTGTGAGTTGGATGTTGGGCTTCGCTATTTTTATGGGCATGGCCTTTGACTTTGAGGGGTTGAGTTTGATCCCAATCTGTTTTGCCTCTTTACTGATGCAGTCTAAGCATTTGGGTGCAAGGCGCGCCGCATCCCTTCCTTTTATGATGATGACAAAGTCGTCCGCGTAGTTTAGCAGCCTGCAGTGATGTGGGAGTTTCAACCTCATTATTCTTTCCATTAAACAGTTGAAGAGAAGAGGGCTGAGAATACCTCCTTGCGGTGTACCATTTTCATGTCTTTTGTACTCAGAGACTGTGCCATGAAGTTTTACTCTTGCTTCTTTGTTTATGAGACAGTTTTTGGTCCAGGAGAGCAGGTTGCCTCTGACCTCTTTGTCAATGATGTGAGACGAGATTGATTGATTGATGAAGATTAAGCCACCCAAAAGGTGGCACGGGCATGAATAGCCCGTAAGTGGTGGCCCTTTTGAGCCATCACCAGTATCAATAGATGATACTGGAGATCTGTGGAGGTGCGACTGCACCCTGCGTGACGGGAGATGTCTCCCGGACCAAATGGTGACCAGATGGTGAGACGAGATGATGATGATGAAGATTAAGCCACCCAAAAGGTGGCACGGGCATGAATAGCCCGTAAGTGGTGGCCCTTTTAAGCCATTACCAATATCAAGAGCTGATACTGGAGATCTGTGGAGGTGCGAATGCACCCTGCATGACGGGAGATGTCTCCCTTATGAATGTGTTAAGATGAAGATGAAGCAACCCAAAAGGTGACACGGGCATAAATAGCCCGTAAGTGGTGGCCATTTTAAGCCATTACCAGTATCAAGAGCTGATACTGGAGATCTGTGGAGGTGCGAATGCACCCTGCAAGATGGGAGATGTCTCTCTTGTGAATGTGTTAAGATGAAGATGAAGCCGCCCAAAAGGTGGCACGGGCATGAATAGCTCGTAAGTGGTGGCCCTTTTGAGCCATCACCAGTATCAATAGATGATACTGGAGATCTGTGGAGGTGCGACTGCACCCAGCGTGACGGGAGATGTCTCCCGGACCAAATGGTGACCAGATGGTGCCTTGATGATTGATTGATTGATTCATGAAGATTAAGCCACCCAAGAGGTGGCACGGGCATGAATAGCCCGTAAGTGGTGGCCCTTTTGAGCCATTACCAGTATCAAGAGCTGATACTGGAGATCTGTGGAGGCGCGACTGCACCCTGCGTGACGGGAGATGTCTCCCGGACCAAGTGGTGACCAGATGGAGAGACGAGATTGATTGATAAAGATTAAGCCACCCAAGAGGTGGCACGGGCATGAATAGCCCGTAAGTGGTACAATTTTTTTTTTCCCAGTGTTCTGAGGTTGCATTTAACCATCAAGCTGTTATCGTGGGGGAGGATACTGCTTCACAGTCTTTATGAGGGTGTCCAGCTGCTGGACACCTTTGTTGACCAGGAGAGTGGCTGTGTTGATGGCTTCAGGGTGGCCACTGCATGATTCAGGAACTCTTAAAGCTCTTCTAAGGTCATTGGTTGCTTCACATTCCAGAAGATAGTGAAGTAATGGCTTTTCTGTGACAGTTTGGCAGAAGATGCACTCTCTCTGTCGGGGTTCACCAATCTCCCAGTTGCATCTGTAACCTAGACGTAGTCTATATAACCTAACTGCTATTTCCCTGTGGATTCCTTTTGGGATATTTAACCTTTCTAATTTGGTTGCCTGAAGATACCATGTTGCAGATGGCGAACCTTCAGCTATTCTCTGGTGCAGGTAGGCTTTGTTGAGATGTGAGAGTTTTTTGGTGATGATGTTTTTTATGTTCTCTAGGCTGGGTTGAATTGTTTTATGTATCACTGGATGACGAGTTGCCAATTTAGCAATTTCATCAGCTTTTTCATTTAATGGGATTCCAATATGGGATGGGATCCAGTTTAAGGTTATGTTGAGGCCTTTGCCTTTAGCGACTGCTCCTTGATACAAAATGGTGGTAATTATTTCCACATTATCTTTCCACTGTTTTTGTCCTAGTATTTGAAGTGGAGAGACGAGGGAGGCAAGGGTATTAAGTAAGGCAAGAGAGGTGAGGAGACAAATCTTAGAGGAAGATAAGAGCAAGCTAAGAGGTACAGAAGGTAAGGTGTAATAATAGAGGTAAGAATGGAAATGTACGAGGAACAAGAGAAATAAAAAGAAAAAGGAAGGGTAGGCTTATGTTAGGTCACGTTTGTTAGAAAGTTTAGATCATTTAAGTATGTACTGTGAAAAGAGTCAACAGCAACAAAGCCCGGACTCAAGTTCATGTTGGGTAGGTTGTGTATCAGAGCTGATTCGACAAGACGGCGTCTGTGTAAAGGCAGGAAAGATTATTTTAGAGAAAAAACAATCAATAGGATGATTATAATCCCAACCATGGCAGAAGAGAGCATTGTTTGTGTCTGTAGACTTGACAATTCTTTTGTGTTCCTTAAGTCTTGCCATTCAGTGTACGGCCAGTTTCACCAAAGTATTGGAGAGGACAAGACGAACAGGAAAAAGTGTAGACACCAGCAGCATTAGAAGCAGGGGGAGCATTGTGAACTAGATTGCTACGAAGAGTGTTAGTTTGTCGAAAGGCGAACTTTATTTCAAGAGGACTAAAGGTATTAGTAAGAGTTTTGAGTTCAGATATGAAGGAAAGGCAGAGCACAGTGTTGAAAGGGTTGGAAGCAGGTTTATGATGAAAGAAATTTTCGTTTAGCTTGAGAATAGGCACAGTTCATAAATTGTAAAGGGTAACCAAGGCGAGAGAAAGATTTGTAGATAAAGGAAATTTCGGAATCAAGAAACTGAGGGACGCTGATGCGTAGAGCGCGGAGGAAGAGAGGGACGCTGATGCGTAGAACGCGGAGGAAGAGAGAGACGAGGACACTTTTCTTAACAGAAGAAGGATGATAGGAAAAGAAGTGAATGTACATGCCACTATGCATGGATTTGCGGTAGACAGAGAAACTGAACCCAGACACAGAGCTGTGAATGTGAACGTCAGGAAAGAGGGAATTAGATTCCCATTCAACTTTGAAATAATTGGAAGGAACCAGATTGTTAAGAGAGGAGAGGAAAGGCTGGAAAAGACTAAGGTCATGAGGCCATAAAGCAAAAATGTCATCAACTTGGCAAAGCCAGAGAGAGGGACGAGTATCAATAGAAGGAAGAACAGTTTCCAAGTATTCCATGCATAGATTGGCAAGAACAGGGGGAAAGAGGGAAACCCATAGCGACACCAAAAGTCTGAGAGAAGTATTTACCGTTGAAAGAGATTGAGTTAAAGTCAACACAGAGTTTGATGAGTTCGAGGAAAACGTCAGTTGGAAGCGGGAGAGGAAGAAGGCCCTCAGTCGCCTTCTGACTAAGGAGAGAATGTCATCAAGGGGAACATTAGTAAACAATGAGTCGCCATCAAGACTAAGCATCTTACAGGAGAGCTGCAGACGCACTCTTTCTATGATGTCCTGAGAATGACAGAGGTGGGCTGGAGAAAAAGTGCCAAAGTAAGGTGTCAGAGTTTTTGCTAGCCAGGAGGCAAGAGGATAGCTGACAGAGCCCCATCAGGTGTATTAGTCTTAGGTAGACCATAGAAATAAGGAAAGGAAGAGCAGATGACTCAAACGTTTTATAAGATCGAAGTCAGGAGGACAGAGACTGGAGAGCTGTCTTAATTTGCGGTTGTAGGAAATTTTAAGGCAATCCAAAGGGTTAGAAGTCAGAAGATCATATGTGCGCAAGTCAGAGAGCAAGACATCTGCTTTCTGGAGGTAGTCCACACCGTCAAGGGCAACCACTGAATTGCCTTTGTTGGAAGGAAGGATAAGAATAGAAGTGTTAGATTTCAGGGAGGCAAAGGGCAAGCTGGAAGTAATGAGTAAGGTGGCGATATTTAGAAAAATTGTCAAGAACGAGGATAAGGGCCCCCTAAAAGCAAAAAGGTCTGGAAGAGTACTAGAGTTAGAATTGACAAACTTATCAAAGGAACTAATGAGGTCAATGCTACAGCTCGGGCCAGGGGAAGTAGCAAAAGAGAGACCAAGTCCGAGAAGTTCTTGCTGGTGTTTAGAGAGAAGGGAAGATGAATGGTTGGTAACCCAGTCAGAAAGAGAGTATTTAGCTGAAGGACTGATGGAAATCAGATGTTGAAGTTTGTTGTGTTGTGTGGAGGAGTGGTGGGAAGAGGAGAGGTGAGCAGTGTCAAATGCGATGGGAAACAGGATATTGCATAGATCACTAGGAAGAGAAGACAGAAAGCATTGATGTTGACGTACTGTTATATTCTCTAAAAGAGCATAACAAAGGGGATATTAAAAATATTAACACATAATAGAACACGAAATAATGGGTAAATTTTTTATAAGTTTAGATTTAGGAAAGACCTGGTTAAATACTGGTTCAGTAACATAGGAGTTGATTTGTGGAACCAATTACCACATACAGGGGTATCTCGGTTTAATCCGTTCCTGGAGACAGCTCGTAACCCGAAAACTCGTAAACTGAAGCTAATTTCCCCATAAGAAATAATTGGGAATGAATTAATCCGTTCCTGACTACCCAAAAACCTCACTTCAAACTAAACTTTATACCTAATTCATCCAAATCTACACTACAAAAGTATGTTCAAGTTATTACTTACCCTTGCTGATGACTGCTGTTGGCGTATGGAAGATGGTGAGGAGGGGGGAGGAGAAGAGGTGTTACTGTTTGGAAGGGGAGTCCCCTTCCATTATAACATCAGGCAATAAAGATTTTTCTGGAGTGCACTCTCTTACACGTTTTGCCTGCAATCCACTAGGTCCTGGTTATGGCTCTCTGTTCGATTTTCTCACAACGAAACGACCCATTGAAGATTGTTTTTCCCTTCTTTGTAACACTTGTCTGTAGTAAGACATTGCCATTTAAAAGGTCAATGCAATGGCCTGCTACAGCTTTATCTGGGCGAGTTTTTTCAACAAAACTTTGCAGTTCTTCCCATACTTCACACATTTTCTTAATGAGGAAGGGATATCCTCTACTCACAACTATTTTCTTAGGTTGAACCTTACCTCTGGCTTTCTTGGGACTCATGGCGAGATATATAACAACTTTTATGCTCAATGACCAAAAATCCAAGAAAAACTGTAAATCCTTGTGAAGAATTCAGGTGGGATAATCACTGGGCGCGAGGCTCTGGTAAATCGAGGCCCCATCGCCGTGCCACCACGCAAAAGGTCAGCCCGTATGTGTATCAACACCCTCGTATCTCAATCCAAATTTTCCGAGCAAATCCTGCTCGTAACCCAAAAAACTCTTAACCAGGGACGCTCATAATCTGAGCTACCACTGTAACATAATAGAAGTAGGATCCCTTGATTGTTTCAAATGTAGGTTAGACATGAATGAGACTGGGTGGATATAAATAGGAACTACCTCATATGGGCCAATAGGCCTCCTGCATTTTCCTTGATTATGTTCATTTCCCTCCCAATTTTTGTATCGTCGGCAAATTCGCAGATATTACTGCACAAACCTGCATCTAAATCAGTTACATATACGGTATTATGAATAGTGATATCAACATCACTAGTCTTACAGAGCTTAATGCTAATATTCTGGTTCATCTTCCATTGGTGTTTGTGTTAAAATTAATTTCCAAGGCAAACATTAAGAACAGTGAATAATTTGTTTGATTTTATTTACAAATCAAATTTACAAGAAATGCTTACTATACAGAACACTAACATCAGATTGCAATATAAACTATTGCAGTTACAAATTATCAAATTGTAAGGCTACATGTATGTGAGTGATCAAAAGTTCTCATAATGAATATGAATATACCACATGAACACTAAGGGTTGCAACAGTCAAGCAGATTGTAAGAACATGTACCTGCTAATGTGTACAGTACTATATTGCACTAAAAGGGAAACGTGTCATTGCCAGTATATGGCAATTTAAAGAGGTTGGCTTCCTAATACATCATGAATATGAACAAATCCACAAGGGGCCATGATGAGGGTTTGAACCTACGCATGGTATGTTCCCAGATGAGCCTTAGTCGACTGTACCCCAACATGATTAAAAGAATTGCAACCTAGAGTGCTAATGCCCTCACTAGGATCCCGAAGCTTCTCTGAAGCCCATTAGGGGTTTCACACAATTCCCCCATGCACCCGGGCTTTGTCAACAAAATGTTCTACCTCTACGCCCTTACTTCAATACACACAGTAAGTAAGGGTGTAGGGGGTAGAACATTTGGTTGACAGAACCCGGGTGCATGGGGGAATAGTGTGAAACCCCGATTGGGCTTCGGAGAAGCTTTGGGATCCTAGCGAGGGCATTAGCACTCCAGGGTGCAAGTCTTTTAACCCTGTCATGGTACAGTTGACCAAGGAGCATCTGGGAACATTCCGTGCATGGGGTTCGAACCCTCATCACGGCCCTTCTGGATTTGTTCATTTGATATATCATGTTAATGTGATTTCTGTGTGTATCATGAATATGTTCCACTGCTCACATGACACCTGGGATTACTTCTAATTGGCCTCTCTATGTGATGCAAGTTGTACAAGAGCCCTGTATGGGTAGCCAAAGGATGATTCAGAACCTTATGATAAATTAGTGTCACAGATTACTCTCACATGCCTGTTAGGCATTGGATAGAGATTCTGCAATTCTCTTTGATGGGTCAAATAGCAAGGAATCAAGCAGGTGTTTACACAAAACAGTACATGATATTTATTTTGGAACTTTTTGATCACCTTCTCATGCAGTACATGCCTAACCTTTAACCCATTTCTTTCTACACTAAATTTCTTTGCACTATGAATAACTGCATGATAATTCAACATACAAACTCCAATATTATTGGAAATATTTACAACTGTACACTAAGCAGAAAATAAATCTCATTCTCTCAGAAAATATAACCAAACCAACTATATACCTAACAAAATATCATGACTAGCATCTGCACGATATTTGATCTACAAAAATAATTTATTAGCCATGGCAACGTATAAAATTATTTATCAAAATCATGAAGAGATTCTGTAGGAATGCTACAAAATAAAAAATGTGTCATATGGTAGGTGACTAAGATAAATTCTCAAGAGGAATTTTTTTTATATACATCCATAGTTGCCAATCACCACAACAAATAATGTTTACCAATGACAACATTACAATACATAAACTACAATTTACATCGAGGCTCAACTGGATTCTATACAAATTAAGATAACAGATATACCGTAATCACAAAACCTTTTTTTTATTCACATTATGAATACAGTACACAATTTTATTTTATTTTACATGTATTGTCCCTGATACTGTAGTATGACTGAGGACATACAGTATGGATTAATTTAACCACTGATTAAACTTGCATTATGTCTATCCTTCCTCTATCATACCTAAGTAGCTCACTTTTGATACTGGGCTTTTCAATATATTAAAAATGTTAAAATATACAAATAAGCAGAAAATTAGTTGGCAATGCTGTAGTGATTTATCTGATGAGAACTTCTTAACCTGACCATCATTTAGGATTTATGAGGCATTACAATATTGTGTTTAGTATGCAGAGCTCTACAAACTCAGTGCGGAGGTTCCTCTCTTAACTTGGGGACAATATGATTGTTGATCTGTTATTTAACCCCTTAACTGCACGGCCTCCAAATATGACAGGCCGGGAATTTTGAATGGAACGTGAAAAATACAAATACCCGTAGGAGGCGCATAGCGCACCCCAGACGTGGGCCTGCAGGTGCGTTGCACAGTTAAATGGTTAAAGATTCTAAATTAAGGCTACCTTTTGCTGTGTGGCGAATTGCCACCTTGTGAGACTGTATATAGAAAGCTACTTCTTTGTCTAGCATTTGTGCAGATGATTTCTTCTCGAGTTCACGACTTAGGCCACTGACAATGTACATAAATTCTTGATTTATTACTTTATTTACAGGATGTAAGGGAACATCCTGGATGTAAAGGAAATGCAGGATGTAAGGAACTGTACTGTCCAGAGTATTAAAATAGCTTTCAATTAAAGTCATGTTACCATCTTTAGGGGAAACGGCCATCTGTTCAATTACACAAACGATTCACAAGCCTTTACTATCGCACATTCAGAGAAATGTTGGAAAACTTAAATAATTCAACAATAAATTTTATGGTCATCTATAAACATTGGGGGTGTATACTGTACAGAGATTTTTTCAATATATACTCCTCACATAACATTAGAACCAAATTGTTAGTTATTGATAATAAATGAGAAATTTTGTAAATAAATAAATTACAAAATATGAAATTTTGAAAAGTAATGCACAATTAAATCACAATACCGTGATACAGTACATCCAAAAGAAACTTTTTTGGAGCAATATGGTGGAATTGGAAAGTATTGGACACAATTAATTATTCCGAAAAAAGAACTATAAGTAGTGTCTTCCAAATAGACTACGGCCAGTCAATCCCAAATAAAAATGAATTAATGAACAATTTAACACTCTGGTAGGCCAGCCTCTCCATGCATTCCTGACTATACACATTTCGGGCTCTGCAGGACACTCAGTGATGTAAAAATTGTTTAGTCATTTTACATTTTCTAAGTTATTTGTTGGGTATAACTATAAATTTGGTATCAAAATTTTTTGGAAATGAACTCTGTATAGAATGATAAAAAAATTAAAATTATATTTATAATAGATCATGTGTGAGTGATGAATATGAAAATTTATGAATAGCAACCGGATGATGCATTTTAGAATCATCAAAATGTTTACTGTTAAGAGTACTGACGACGCATTTTAGTATCAACAGAATGTGAAAGTGTCAATACTGATTGAAGAGTTGTGACTACATATTGACTAACAACATCAAATTCAATAATTTATCAATTTGTAATAAACTGCACTTGCCTATAAACCATATAAATCAAGAATACAAAAACTTGATTTTCTTAACTTCCTTAGATATACAGTACATGGGTCACTTCATGATGTGCACACATTGCCCTTCCAAAATTATAATACCAATAGTGGCTGTGGATGAAATGTACAAAATATTGACTTTTGCAGACCATATTTTGTGCTATTTAATTTTTAAAGGGACCAAAAAAGATGTCAGCACTCAACTTAACCTTCCCTAGGCCTAGTATTGTACATACAAGAAATCAGGCATTAGAGTGCATATATTCGGCCTCGCACAAGTTAGGTCAGTGGTTAGGATGCTGAAGTTAAATGTGCAATAATGATTGTATAATAAGGATAAATAAATGCATATTGCCCCAAAACATTTTAATACCTATAAGATCCTTCACTATTAAACTTGAAAGGCTACTGCCAACCAAATATATTGTTAATCCTAAACAAGTTATTTTTTATTTCATATAAACTATCATTCTTGCTGGATTTTCTAGGAATGATTTCCAGAGGTTGGAAAATCGTGCCATGGTGGCTCCATCGATGATGCGATGGTCAGCTGACCAGCTCACTTGCATTATGTATGCTTTACTTACATTTCCTGCAGCATCGAACCTTGGCAGAGCCTAAAGTGGGAACAAATATGTTAAGTTTGTTTACTAATCAGTACTAAACACCATTATATATTTATATTTACCAATCTAGCAATCTTGATAAATTTGAGATTATTTTACATCTTAATCTCCTATGCTGATTTGATGGGGAATAATTATTTGAAAACTTTAAATGCCATAAATGATAATTATTTCCCAACGCCAGTTTCTTTTGTATTTACTTATTTATTTTGCGTATTGTTGTCATTGACACATGTACAAAACGATAACTGTTATGGGAAAAGAAGGTATTGACTCAGAGAATGTACAGCATGGGTAAAATATAGTGAACAAAGCTTGTAGACATTGCATGCCAATCACTATAAACTTATTTAATACCGTATAGACAGAATTGTAACCATTCTTAACGTTAGTCAGAAATACAAATATTGATTGTGAAAATTTACATTGGTACACTGGAAATACCAATGTTCATTAAAAGTAAGTAATTATCAAAAGTAGGCACCAAACCAGGAAGGCTATGTAGCACCATCACATGTGCGGAATAATCAGAGGGTGCTAAATATCACCAAGGATGACAATATGAGAACAGAAACGCATAAGGCGAACGATATCAAAAGCATCCGATTCACCAAGAATTCTATCGAGGGACAAGTGACCGCGAGGGGCAGTCGGAAAGCAAGACACACACTCGTTCTGGAAGTCAGGACCTTCAACAAGGATATGCACGATGGTAAGAGGGACAATGCAATTTGGACAATAAAGAGCTGGGCGGCGTTCCATTAAGTGACCGTGAGTTAAGCGAGTATGGCAAAGACGCAACCGTGCTAGAGCCGTTTCCCACCGCCGGTTAAGTTGGTAGGAGGAAGGCCACAGGGACACAACGCTTAAGAGTACGCAGTTTGTTACCAACAACTCTGCCAACGGGCAAGGATGGAGGAATGAATAACTGGGTAAAAGTGGGAAAAATGAATACCTTTACGGGTAACGGGACAAGAGCGGATAGCCTCTCTAGTGGCAGCATCAACACGCTCATTTAAAGAAACACATACATGGCTGGGAACCCAGCAAAATTCCACGGATTTAAATTTACTAGAGATAAGAAACAGCCAATGTTAAATCTCGATGACTACCGGAAGGACAGGATGAAAGGACCCGAGAGCCATGAGGGCACTACGAGAGTCAACTACAATTACAAAGGAGGATTGACAACGAGAAAGCAGGAGACGGAGAGCATGGAGAATAGCATAAAGTTCCGCTGTGAAGATGCTAGTCTCCGAAAGGAGGCAACGCATAAGTGCGGTCAGGAAAAACAACGGAGTAGCCCACACTGTCCACAGACTTAGACCCATCGGTGAAGATGGAAACGAAGCGGGAGTGTGAAGAAAAGTGCTCAAGAAAAAGGCTTTTCAGAACCATAGGAGGAGCAAAAGCTTTAGTAATGCGGGTCAAGGATGTACAAAACTTCGGGAGGACGACCCTCCACGATGGCAAGGAAGGAACAATACGAGGAGAAATATGAGAAAGACAAATGGAAAGAGAGACCTGTAAGCGAGATAGCTGGACAGAAAGAGGGAGGTGGTGAAGAGGAATAGAAACTACAGGAGGGGTAAAAGTCAAAGCACGACAGAGGTGAGAGGAAGGATGTTGCAAGGACGTGCCAGACAGGGAAGAGAGTAGCAATCCCGGTGGTCCTGGAGAGAGAGGAATCCAGTGTCAACATACAAGCTGAGGGCGGGAGTCGAACGAAAGGCACCAGAGCTGAGGCGCAACCCAGCATGGTGCAAAGCATCAAGACGGCGAAGAGTAGGAGAAGCAGATGAGTAAGCAGGGCAACCATAATTGAGCTTAGATAGGATGAGTGAAGAATGTAGAGAGAGGAGCTTATCTGCCCCCCCAAGAAGTATGGGACAAAACCTTAATTAAGGAGGGAAAGGGCCTTCGAGTATTCAGCATGGAGGCAAGAGATATGGGATGACCAAGACAAACGAGTGTCAAAGATTAACCCCAGAAGCTTAGCGGAATCCACATGGATACAAGGGGATGTCCATAAAGTGACAAAGAGGGACAAAGAATGACACGCTTCCGAGTAAAAGTCACAGCACATGTCTTAGATGCAGAGAACTTGAAGCCATGATTGGTGGCCAAAGACGACATGGCATCAATCGCAAGTTGAAGCCGCCGTTGAAGGAGAGGTGAATCACCACCCCGACAGCAAAGGGTAAGATCGTCTACATAGAGAGCGGAAAAGACGCCAAAAGGAAGGGAGGAAAGAAGACCATTGAGAACAACAAGAGAGTAGTGCTCAGAACACTACCATAACACTTACACTATATAAAATTTCCCCAAAGCTGACGTGAGACCCGCACCAAATAAAAAACTATGGTGATCGTTAGCCGTGAGCGCCAAACACCGATGAAATGTTTATGCTCTTTTTAGGTTTGTCAACCCCAGAATTTTCTACGTCGTTAATTTTGATATCACTAATCGCAATAAAATTCCATACACAGACATATGAATATAAAGTACAAAACATGGGCGCACCCCACCCGCAAGACCATGGGAAGTTGCCCAAGGGTTACCCACTACCGCACCCCCAACTGCACATCGGCTACACCCCTACTGAAAAGTTTACTCTCTCTTCATGTTTTTGACCGTAATTTTCGATGTACGCGTTTCATTTTGGTATCAATGTGTTCTCAATGAAATGTTCTAGAGGAACATACGTATAACATGTCACCAAAGCTAACGTGATGCCGGCACCAAATAAAAAACTAAGGCGTTTGTTAGCCGTGCACACCAAACAGCGCGAACATATTGCTACTCTTTTCAGGTTTATCAAGTCCAAACTTGTTCGACTTCGTTCTTTTTTATATCACTGTGATCGCAATAAAATTTCCTACACAGACATATGCATATAAATTAGGCAACAGGGGGGGGGGGGGGGGAACTTGCAACAACCTCTAAAGTCGCCGAATCCTTACCCGCTAGACCACACTCATTGCCACACCCAATACACCAGACAAACACATACAGTTTGCTAACAGACATTTTTGTGCAACGGTGTTCATTGTAGTATCAAGTTATTCGCAATAAAATGCTCTAAATAGAAAGACAAATATAAGCAATAACAACTGCAATATATATAAGCAATACCAGTAACAAAGTATAAAGACTAAAGTCGGCAAAGTTACCCATGAGCGCACAAAATCAGTAAAATGTATATACTGTACTGTATTCGTTTCAGTTTTCTCACCTTATTTCTCGTGTTACATCGTTCGTTTTGGTATCGTCGTGTTCACAATAGAATTCTTTATAGGGGTATATGCATAGAAGGTCTAAAAGCCTGGAGTGACTTTCCACAGCAAAGCCTAAAGTCGGCCAAGTTACCTGTGAACGCGCAAAATCAGTAAAATGTATATACAGTGGCACCTCGACTTATGATTGCCCCAACTTACAATAATTTCGAGTTATGATATAAATTTGATAGAAAAATGCGACTCCACTTACGATAGTGTCGTCAACTAACGATATTTGTTGGTACACTTTTGGGTCGACCGAGCATGTGGTTCCCGGTCACGCGGGCCAACCTGCCTCAGTTTACTAGAGCTGCCCGCTTAGTGATGATCACGCCTATAAGTAATTTCGTTTGTGGTGATTTTTTATTTTTTGAACATAAAACTGATTATTATATATCATGCTATGGGTCCCAAGAAAGTCAGTGGTAAGGTTCAACATATGAAAAGACATGTAAGAATGACCATAGAGGAAAAACAAGAGGTTATATGTAAACCATGAAAATGGTACTAGTGTTGTTGAACTAGCTAGGCAGTACAATAAATCTTCAGAGGAGAAGGCAGTGGCATTAGAGGATGTCCCTTCCTCCTTAATTAAGAAAATGTGTGGAGTATGGGAAGGATTGCAAAGTTTTGCTGAAAAGAATCACCCAGATAAAGCTTTAACAGCCCATTACACTGATCTTTTTGATGACAATGTGATGCCTCACTACAGACAAGTGTTGGAAAGAAGGGTAAAACAATCTTCAATGGAACAATTTCCAGTGAGAAAATCAAGCAGTGAACCAGAAGCAGGTCCTAGTGGTATGCAGGCAAAATGTGCCAGAATGTGTACCCCAGAGAAATCCTCACTGCCTGATGTTATAAGGGAAGGGCAGTCCCCTTCCAAACAGTAACACCTCTCCTCCCCCCTCCTCACCATCTTCCATACGCCATCAAGAGTTCTCCATAAAGGTAAGATAAACATATGTACTGTATTGTAGTTAGAGAAAAAACCAGCGTTGAATGTAATTAAACGCCATTTTCTGGGTGAGTACTGGAGGCTCCCCAGAGCTATCCATGGCTGATATGGATACCCTAACTATTTTGCATCAGTCGATGTGGGTGGAGTTTTAGGCCTACCAGGGACCATGAGCCAGAACCTGGCCCCCTCAGAGAGGCACGGGGAGCAATGGCCCATAGAAATGCACATGTGGTTTGGAGCATTCTATATCTGCCATCGACCGGGACAGGCACCCAGAAAGGTAAGCGCCACAAAACAAACCCCTATTCTGGTTAACAACAAAAATCGACAAACGAGTGGACAGAAGTCCCTCAGGAAAACGAACTAACAAGCATGACGTCATACGAGCCGTGCCGCATGTCTGCGCAGCTCCCCCCTCCCCAGGAGGGGGAAGGGGGAGCCCCAGACCCCCGCGCCGGCGATCCCGGCCTCAGTTCCTCGGCTGATGGGATAATGCACGGTCGTGTGGCTCCAGCTCCGGTCTTGTCTCAGTGCTGTGACTTGTTTGCAGCTCTTACGGTGGTCGTGTGAGCTGGGAGTAGTATTCTCAGGTACTCGGGCTGCATGTGCTTAGGGTCACCTTCCCTGAGTGCCCTGTAAGTACCGCCCTTGGGGCTTGGGGTTGCCTTCCACAAGTCACCTTGGGTCTATCTCTGTTGGCTTTTCGCTGCTTGGCGTTTGGCCGCCCCGAATGTTTGGGGGTTTTACTTCCTTGTTTACCTTGGGGTAAGTGGTAGTTATAGCACTGGTGGGGCGCAGAGTACTGTGTAGCTAGTTTTCACATATGACAGCGGCCGGCTCTGTTCCCATTGGGTACGTTGTCCACTTGTGTGGTTTTTCTTTTATATTTGTTTTTGCCTGGTAGGGGGGTCTGCCTTGTGTTCCCCTCCCCCCCCTTATATTAGGTTCGTTTGTGTGGTGGCACCCCCTGCTTCGCCCTCACGGGTGGACACGTCCCATGGGTTCAGCTTTAGCAGTTTGCTTGGTAGTTTGGGGCGCCGGTTAGCAGTGCCCTGCCTGGGATAACCCTTAGCAGACCCAGTCTAGGGGCCCTGGGAAACCCCCCGGGGGCTCTCGGGTCCGATAGTGGAGACCCTTGCGTCCCCTCTCGCTTTGTGTATTATCGTGCCTAGTTCCTTAGGCCCAAACAGACTCCGCCTCTCAAGACTCGAGCCAATGGATTCAAAGTCTTACTCTAGGCCAGTCAAATACCCTGACTGGCTCCGCCCACTAAAGGCCTCCCTGGCTAGGCTAGAGGCCTGCCCTGAAAGTTATGTTTTATTCCCGTAGAATTCTGAACCGTTCCCACGCTACAACAGGAAACCAAACAGCCGCAAGGCCTTAGCTACCGACGTGAAATTTGAGACTACAGTTTTATGGCCCTAAGTGAACTGCCCCTCAATTCGTCACTGGTATAGAGGACAGGAGGAGAGGGGGAACAGATTGGGGGTGAGGGAGGATTGGAAGGACTGGGAGACAACCGAATGGGGTATTAGAGAAATAGGATTGGGGAACAGGAGGGGACAAGTGACTTGACCACTTGCCTAAGGGTAATTTGACCCTAGTTATCTTGAGATCTTGAGGTTATCTTGAGATGATTTCGGGACTTCAGTGTCCCCGCGGCCCGGTCCTTGACCAGGCCTCCACCCCCAGGAAGCAGCCCGTGATAGCTGACTAACACCCAGGTACCTATTTTACTGCTAGGTAACAGGGGCATAGGGTGAAAGAAACTCTGCCCATTGTTTCTCGCCGGCGCCTGGGATCGAACCCAGGACCATAAGTCCAGTGTGCTGTCCGCTCGGCCGACCGGCTCCTAGTAGTTATATGGCAGGAGCGGTCAACAGGGGGACGGGGCGAATAAGGGAAGGGACAGGGAAAAAGGGGAAGGGGAAAAAGGGGAAATGGAGAAGCTATGGTCTGCACAGATCATTACACCGCTGTTGCGTCTCGGAAGACAGCAGGTGTATTTGTGTTGTGATGGTGCAGATTTTGTTCCACAAATTCCTGCCTTTGACAATACAGATGTTAGGATTACAGACCTTTTTCCTGACACTGGTGAGGATGTGTGTGTAATGGACTTCTTTACTGCACATTTTGATGAGTCGTTCATGGAACATATTGTTCACGAAACGAACAAATATACACCTAAACTCCTTGTAAGTGAGGAGTTATTTGATCATTTATGATTACGGCATTGAAAGGAGACAAATGTAGGTGAAATGTATATTTTTGTCACTATGTTGATGAAACATTGTGTCAAATACGTCCTCACAGATTATTGGAGTAAAGACCAGTGTGTTCCAACACCTTTGTTCAGCAAATATATGTCTCGAGACAGGCATGTGATAATCCTCAGGCATCTTCATTTTGCAAGTAATGATGACGAGACAAAGGATGATGAGGGTGGGTGGAGGGTGAGGCACGTTCTGAATGAACTTACTGGAAAGTTCAGAGATTTCTACATACCAGCTCAGAAGCTGATGATTGATGAATCCCTTGTGCTTTTCGAAGGACGTGTTGCCTTCAAGCAGTATATTCCCTCCAAACGTCACAGATTTGGATTGAAATTCTGTGTAATTTGTGACAGTGAAACAGGAACTGTGTTACACATGATAATGTATTCTGGTACCAATGTAGACATTCCTGGTAATGACCAACATGGCTTCTCAGGTAGTGGTGAAGTCACTGCGGGCACCATGGCTGAACAAGGGTCACTTATTATATACAACTATTATACAAGTCCCTTGCTAACTAGGTTCTTGCTTGATAATAGAACTGGAATGTGTGGCACAGTAAAGTGAAACGAAGGAAAATGCCGGTGATTGACAATGATATTGAAGTGGGTGAGTGCCAGGTAAGAAAAACTGGTCAAACACTTTCAGTGTGGTGAAAAGACAGGCGTTAAGTGAACATGTTGACAAAAACACTGGTATAATGGTGAACAGTGGCAAGGTGAACAAAACCACAAAACAACCAATATATAAACCAGATTGTGTTATGGACTATAACAAACATGTGTTTGGTTGATAAGTGTGGCATGATGGTTACTGCTGTCGAGTGTGTACTGAAAACAGGGAAGTGAACCAAGAAAATGTGTTTTCACCTTGTTGAAAACCACGCTGAACAGTTACAATATGTATCTGGTGAAAACAGGTGGTAAACGAAATTACCATGCCTTTAGTTTTGCTGTTGTGACACAAATACTAAACATGTTTGGCAAACAAAGACCCATTTAGAACCCAGTATTGCACCATGCTCCTATACCCAGGTTGGCTTACAGGGAGGGCTTTCAAGTACATGCAATAGACAATTTACCACAAACTGGAAAGCGTGCATTGTGTACTCACCTAGTTGTGTTTGCGGGGGTTGAGCTCTGGCTCTTTGGTCCCGCCTCTCAACTGGCAATCAACCGGTGTACAGATTCCTGAGCCTATTGGGCTCTATTATATCTATATTTGAAACTGTGTATGGAGTCAGCCACCACCACAACACTACTTAATGCATTCCATTTGTTAACTACCCTGACACTGAAAAAATTCTTTCTAACGTCTCTGTGGCTCATCTGGGTACTAAGTTTTGTGTGTAACACAAAAGAGGTCACAGAAACAAATTAGTGCTAACATGGTGCGAAGCATGTGCCGTTCCTTTGTGTCAAGTGCTCCAAAGAGTATCACACTCTCCAAAACTTTGAAATATCCAATAATGGTGCCAAAACATGTACATATTGAGTGAGTGTGTATATTGAAAATAAATCAGAATACATTTTATATTTCCTGTAAAAGAAAACATTTGTGTGCACACAATTGTGACACGGCTTGATACCTGCTTAACCCTTTAACTGCACGGCCTATAAATATGACAACCCCCCAGTGTGCAAGAAATAAATTTTTGGGAAAAAATTCTTTTTTTATGTTCTGAAAGTGTCAAAAACCCCTCCCTGTATATGGGTATAGCAACGGAATTTCGAAATTGTACTTACTTTGGCTGCTATGGGGTCCATAAGGTGGCACGTGACGCCATCATTCCCCGTTCGCCCGTGACGTATGCTCCCAGGGCCGGTGGGGCGCCCGGGGCGGGGTGCACGTTTTGCCACGAATATATTTTAGTTCATTTTTTTCGCACAGTTCCAAATACATTTTATTTGTTTTTACGTGCTAATCCTATGTATAATGAACACATACACTACATTATGGCAGTAAAACATCCGTACTGTCCAAGGACACTGTTACGTGCATGACACTTGTGTACACATATGTTGCACATATTTACCATGTATCATGCTAATTTATGTATATATACAATCTATTTACAGACTATACACTGTCACACACTATATACATTCACGATCAACACACTCAGAACACCGCGAGTGTGAGCTGTCACACCCAGCCAGCCCTCCCTCACTCCTCCAACACTGTATTCGCCAACATTGCTCCTCCCATCATACAGTTATTCACACCAATGTTTCACGTTCATTTATGTATATTTACAACATATGTACACACTAAACACTGTCACACACTATATACATTTACCATCAACACATTCAGAACATCGCGAGTGTGAGCAGCCACACCCAGACAGGCCCTCCCTTACTCCAACATCTTACTCGCCAACATTGCTCCTCCCACAATACTGTTATTGTTTTTATTACACTACTTACACATGTTATATATACTTATCTACATGTTTTATTTACCAGAACTATGCAAATAAGCCAGTCTTGTGTCCAAACAGTACAGTGGCCACCATACACTGCATGAGAAATCACACAGCAGACGACGCTAAGATTACAATGTCACCTCCCTCACCAAAATAGCTCCACTCAACATACTCCTGTTGCTGTTATTACTCTATATACACACACACTGTATATACCTATGTACATGTGTGTTCCCCATAGCGAACCACGAAGCTAGTATGGTGAGCAAAACTAGTATGGTATGGTGGCTGCCATACAGTAAGGCTACCTCAATTCTCTCCCTCCCTCCCGCACCAAAATTCCTCCTTCCACAATACTACTTACAATGCTAATTATAACCACAATCCTGGTCACTAATTTCTGTAAATGAATAATTGACCACAAGTTTATTTTGAAAAGGAACCAAAGAAGTCATTTGAAGATTCCTAGATGGACGAAATAATGCTGTGGTGCTGTGGCTAGCGCTGTGAACATTGTGAAGAACATTGAATCACTGATATTTGAACATTGTACCCAGTCATTATCACACTCAGGCTCTTCTATAATACTATCATGGCAAAATAATACAGGTTATATATATATTTTGACATTATTAGGCGATGCTGTGGTCACACGCTGAACAGCAGAGCTGTACGCTCATGCTGCGAGTGCCAGCCTTGGTTGCTCACTCACTACTGAGGCTCTCCGTTGCGCAGTTAAAGGGTTAATACACTAAAATGTGAGTATATTGAATGTATGACAGTTGTATTATAATGCAACTTAAAGTGATAATATATTGAACAATATCGGTGAAAAAATTGTGGTAAAATACGCCTTACACACTGTAAATAATGCCGCAAAAATAAATTTGTGGCAACTCTGGCTGCTTGAATGCCACGGGGATGCACGCTGCTCGAGAAATCACAATCTACGATGTCATCATCACATTTATCGACTCATTTACATCATTGGTAAGTAAAATACATTTTTTTGTTTGTATTTTCTCATGGTCAGGGTCAAGGCAATTGAACACATTTACCAGCTAAATTTTTAATTCTTTTCTTGTGCCTGGCGGTGTTGAAGGCTATAACCCCAAGTGCCTCCCAAGGGTTAAGTAAGGCAAGAGAGGTGAGGAGGAAGAAAACTTACAAGAAGGCAAGAGTAAGGCAAAAGGTACGGAAAGAATAGGCGTAAAAAATGGGGAGTAAGGGGGTATTAATAGGAGCAAGAATGGGAACATGCTAATCATTCTATTGACTGGTCTTTTTCTAAAATCTTTCCTGCCTCTACTCTTCAAACACCGTCATGCTGAATCGGCTCTGATACGCAACCTACCCAACATGAACCTTAGTCCTGGCTTTGTTGCTGTCGACTCTTCCCTTTCACAGTACATTCTCAAATATTCTAAACTTTCTAACAAGCACAACTGAACATAAGCTTACCCATCCTTTTTCTCTTTCTTTTTCTTACATTCCCATTCTTTCTCCATTATCACTCCCTTACCCCCCCTTTTTTACACCTATCCTTTCTGTACCTTTTGCCTTGCTCTTACTTTTCTGTAAGTTTTCTTTCTCCTCATCTCTCTCGAGCCTTACTTAATGCCCTTGCCTCCCTCGTCTCATCACAATCGACTTAATAATGGTCCAGGACGGACCGTAACATTGTCTCCATCTTCTAGTGTGTGGTTTGGTCAACATATTATATTATATATTATATTATTATTAACGAGGCCTTGGCAAGGACTGGGGGTGCAAGGACGCTAATCTCAGAAACCATCACAATATATACATTATATATAATTATATCACACAGTTTATATGAACAACCTACCTGAATTTTGCCAATAGCACCAATAGCAACTTCTGGAGGAAGGATCACTGCCTTGGCATAAGTACCACCAATCTGGAAAAAGACAGTTGTTTAAGTAGTTGACTGGCCTGAGGAAGTAACATTAACTTTTCTTGGGGGAAGCCTTGTCGGCTCCCCGGAGCTATCCAGGCTGAATGGATATGTATAACTTTCTGGAATCAAAGTACTTGGAGTTCTTGCCTACCGGGGACCACGAACCAGAATCTGACCCCCTCAGAGAGGCACGAGGAGCAAGGGCCTATAGAACCCCCCCCCCTGTGGTTGGGAGCATTCTATGTCTGCCATTGACCGGGATAGGCACCCAGAAAGGTTGGCGCCCCAAAACAAATCCCTATTCTGGTGAAAATATTGCTACCGAAAACCGAACGAGTGGACAGAACTCCCCAAACAAAATTATCAAATTAGCATGACATCACATCGCCGGGCTGCCATCTCCACAACCCCCCCACCTCCACGGGAGGGGAAAGGGGAAGCCCCAGACCACCAGCGCCAGTGATCCAACTGGCAGTTCTTGGCTGATGGAATTACTGGCCGGTCGAGTGCCTTTGGCTCCTGTTTTTGTCTCTGTTCATAAGGCATTCAACGCTGGTTTTTTAATCACCTAACTATGCTTGCTAGGTCTGAGTTTCAGCTCTTGGATCCTGCCTCTCATCCATGACAGGTTTACAAGTTTTAAAATGCTTTGCATTATGTAACAAAGCACATTTGAAGATATTTAAAGCCGAGTATAGTCACTCTCCTCCACCATTACTTCCAAGTTCATTCCCTTTCATACATTACTCTAACATGGAATTTTTTCCAATACAGTATTCCCATGACTCATTTGGGTAGTTTTACCTCTGTCAAACAGCTAGAGATAAAGATATCTTTGGGGCTAATGACATTCAACAAACAGTGCCGTGGATGATAGCCTTGAAACACATCAGTAGCAGACAAGGATTGTCCATGGCACAAACAACTGGTAAATCACGTGGTGAAGTGAATCTTAAGCACATAACCTCTCTGTGACAAAAGTCTAGAATAAAAACCAGACAGAAAAGCTTACCTAATTACTCACATAAGAATGAAGGTAACTGCAAAAGGCCTATTGGCCCATATGAGGGCCAATAGGCCTTATATGGCCTTAATAGGCCAATAGGCCCATACATATGCAGTATATATATGAATGAGATTGGGTGGATATAAATAGATGTCTAACATATGCTTGAAACAATCAAGGGATCCTACTTCTATTACGTTATGCAGTAACTGGTTCCACAAATCAACCTTGAGGTTGATCAACAACCCCGTTACAGAACCAGTATTTACCCAGGTCTTTCCTAAATCTGAACTTATCGAATTTATAACCATTGTTTCGTGTTCTTTCTGGTGCCGATACTTTTAAAACCCCATTAATATCTCCTTTGTTATGTCCATTCATCCACATGTAAACCTCTATCATGTCATCCCTAATTCTTCGCCTTTCTAGAGAATATAATTTAAGCTTTGTCGATCTTTCTTCATATGACAGGTTTCTAATTTGTGGGATTAACTTTGTCATCCTACGCTGGACACGTTCAAGTGAATTTATATCCATTCTATAATACGGCGACCGAAACTGAACTGCATAATCTAAATGGGGCCTAACCAGAGCAAGATACAGCTGAAGAACACCACCAGATGTCTTGTTACTAATGCTTCGATAAATAAATCCCAGTGTCCCATTTGCCCTTTTATGAACATTTATGCATTGATTTTTTGGTTTTAAATTATTACTAATCATAACTCCCAGATCCTTTTCGCAATCCGAATTTGCAATCTTGACACCTTCTAGCTCATATCTTGTAACTCTATCATCATTACCTAGCTTCAAAACCTTACATTTGTAAGCATTAAACTGCATCTGCCAATCTTTTGGCCATTTCAAAACCCAATTTAGATCACCTTGAAGTGATATCGAGTCTTCCACGTTTATTTTCCTTCCGATTTTTATATCAGCAAATTTGCAAATATTGCTGCTCAAACCTGAATCTAAATCATTTATATATACAGTATTATGAATAACAGAGGTCCCAGGACAGAGCCTTGAGGCACTCCACTTACAACATTTTCCCCACTATGACTTAACCCCATTTATACTAACTCTTTGTTTCCTTTGGCATAACCATGCCCTTATCCAATTTAATATAGCACCCCCCAATATTGTGAGCCTCTATATTTTTAATCAATCTTTCATGTGGCACTGTAACAAAATCTATGGTAAAGTCAAGATTCACAGCGTCACAAACCTTTCCACTATCAACTGCCTCAACTATGCGGGAATAAAATGATAGGAAGTTTATTATACATGAACGGCCATTTTTAAAACCATGTTGTGAATCATTTATTAATCTTAAAGTTCGACGAGAATCTGGCAAGTGATGAGAGTACAGTACTGAACATACCACATGGCTCAAAGTTTCTAAGAAATCTTAGCTCAGAAATATGTTGATATGCTACTCCAAGAAACCTGTAATATGCTTTAAACTGTAACAAGAATAAGAATGAGAATGATAAATAGGTAGACAAGCTGATTAAACAACAATTGGCATCATAAAGTTTATAAATTGACCACAGTGTGCAGAATTTGGTCTACTCTAATAGGTTTCAATAGCATGTCATGATACTCGTCATAATGTGTGTGTTATGTAGAAAATATTGTAAAACTAGGTTATTCTAGTGAAATACTGTATGCATATGTGAAGGGAAGGATGGCAGTGTGAGAGCAGTGTTTAAGGCTGTTGCTGCCAAATTGTACTGGGATGCTTATTTGCAATTCTCAAGGTTGAAAGATTATTATCTAGCCTGGAAGTATACCAAAATATTTTTGTATGCATTTCTACAAATCACTTTATACAATAGACCTATAGTTTTCTACATTCTTACATTTTTTAAGTTTAACCTTCACAGCCAGTGTGTTGATTATGTCAGTAAATTTCTTGCATCCATTACCTAAACATCTTGTAATTAAATTACATAATACTTGCAATACTGTACAGTATTCATTATTATTGAATTATACACAACATTTTTTGTTAATGTTTTAATGCTTGAAGTGTTACGTGGAAATTAAGTTTTCCTTGAAGCTTTATCTAAAAAATTCAATTTACATTATAAAACGTTTATATGTCTTTTTCTTGTCAACTGACCTACAATCCATCATAATTAAAGTCAGGCTTGAACATACGCACTATTACTCTTGTACAAAATACATATAGAAATATTAAGACAAAAAAAAGGTTACAATAAGAAATGTGAAACATACTGAGCCAATGTTGGAGAGTGTGAAGGTGCCACCAGTGATGTCCTGAGTTTGGAGAGCTCCTCGTGACCCCAAGTCCTGCAAACGGTTCAGTTCGGCGGCTACTTCAAGCAATGTTAGTCCTTGTACGCCCTTAATGTTGGGTACTACTAGTCCATCACTGGTGTCCATCGCTACACCAATGTTATGACTTGCCTATGACAGGGACAAATATAATATTGTTCTTTTTAATGCCAGCAAACATACATATATATCTGCACCACAATTGCTGATATTTTCCAGAGACAAAAAATGGTTTTAAACAAAATTTAATGTAAAACAGCCTATCAATGTACATGTACAGTGCAACTTCGATTCAACGAACTACCTGTATATGGGACCAACTCCAATTCGTTCCAACCAGAGGTGACTCCCAGGAGGAACACATAGTGAACGAAAACATTAGTGAATCTCAAAATTAAAATAAACCATATAATTTGGTTTTAAATGTGCTCAATGGCTTTCCCAAGGCCCCAACTCTTTATTCTAATGATGCGCCCATCTATGATAATCATTAAAAACATGATTAGTGCCATATTAATAATTAATAATAATTCATTGTGTCTGACAAGGAAGCCAGAGTGCATTCATACATGTTATACTTTTATCGAGATTCCCCCCCCCAGGTCGAATTACTGACACTGCCAAGGATGCAACCCCACAACAAGTTGACTAACTCCTGAGTACGTACTTACTGCTAAGAGAATAAGTGCATTAGGTGAAAGGAAATGTACCCAACCATTTCTGTCCCACCCGGGATTTAAACCTGGAATTCTCGAGTGTGTGTCAAGAAAGAACCCGAATGTACTACCGGGACCTCCCCATATTAACAGAATTACCATTCATACATACCCTAATATTTCCAACTCTATGGGCTGATTTCACTGAGCAAAATTTTAATATCAGCCAGTCATATGAAGGACTACTACCAAGAGAACCTACAATATCTGTAGAGAGATTTAACCATATCCAGCATATTTCCCATGCCCTACCATTGAAATCTCATTTTCAAAGGTGGATGAGCCCATATTTTTTGTAAATGAAAACATCTGCAACTGGAAATATAAGAGATCCACAGATTTGTGTTTTAAACATGCTTAATGGCTTTTCCAAGGCCCCAAAATCTTTCTTCTAATCTTATGTTCATCTAAGACAATTATTAAAAAGATAATTGGAGCCCTATTAACACTTTCGCGCTATCTGGACGCGCCGGCGCGTCCCGTTTCGTCTAACGCTAACGCATAGTGGACATAAAGTTGAGTCCTCTTTTAAAATATTTGTATAAAATTCAATTTTTATCCGATTTACTTTGGGTTTGTTTCAAACTGCGCGCTATGAGGCTCTCTTTCTCACCACTAGGCTGCATGGTACAATAAGTTCATGAAAGGTGTGGATAACTTCGATCAAATGGTATTTTGTCCCAAACGGGTTGCAGGTGGGTGACTTTAGCCGTTTATACTGGTAATGCTTCCCCCATATCATGTATTATATGCATATGTCTGTTTAGGGAATTTTATTCCGATCAATATACAACCAAAAATAACTGTGTGCAACAAGTATAAACTTGACAAACATAACAAAAGTAAAAACATTTCGTGTGTGTTTGACGCTCACTGATATGTTCCAGCGTTGTTTTATATTTGGCGCTATTCTAACTTACGCTTTGTTGATATTTTTTACCTATGGGCACATAGAACATTCTATTGCGAACACATTGACACAAAAATGAATGACGTACATAGAAAATTAATGTCATGAGAGTGAAATAAGTATAAACTTTCAAAGCGCCGTGCGTCGTCCCGTCACCGATACCGGGTAACAATTTCACCACTTCCCACACTCTTGCGGGCGGGCCGCATCATTATTCTACGCTTATATTCATATCACCGTGTTGGGAATTTCATTGCGAGTCCATTGATACCAAAATTAACGCTGTAGAATAAGTGTGGAGGTGATTACAATCCCAAGAGTAAAAACATTTTGTTGCTGATGGGCGCTCACGGCGAGTCATCTTCGTAGTTATTTATTTGGTGCTGGTATCCCTATACGTTTCGTGACTTTTTTTACTGATGTTCTTCTAGAGAATTTTATTGCGAACACGTTGGTACCAAAATGAAATACGTAGCATGAGAACTAAGGTCAGAAGAGTAAAAAGAGTATACACATTTTTGTTTTTACGCTTAAGCGATAAAAACGCAGCGCGCACATTCGGTTGGCTGAGTGACCTTTGCGGAGAGCGCGAAAGTGTTAAGAGTTACGATTCATACTCTCATATTTCCCATTCTCTATGGTCTGATTTCACAAAGGGAATCTTTAATTTTAACCTATGATGTGATTGGCAACTTTTCCACCAGTCTATGAACTCTGTCCCAACATCCTTAGCAAGTCCATCCCCCCCTCCCCCCACTTCAGCGAACGTGTTTATAAAATCTGGTTGAGCTTTGGCTCTTTAGTCCCACCTCTTAACTGTCGTACAGATTCCTGAGCCTACTGGGCTCTATCACATCTACATTTGAAACTGTGTATGGAGTCTACCTCCACCACATCACTGCCTAATGAATCCATTTGTTAACTATAGTGATAGATGATGCTAGTGTTCCAACCAGAGATCTGCAGAATTGAGGTTCTTTGAATTGAGGTTCCACTGTACTGTAGCAGTAATAATATAATAGTTGCTTAAGTGTCAGCAACACCTCCCCAGTTCAATATACAAACATGAGGTAATGCTTTACTATACAAAACTCAAATTATTTCCACTTTTATCACAAATTGTCAGTGCTATACAAAGTCGGTCTTAATCAAGATTTATAAAAAAAAAGGGAAAAAAAAGAAAAGAAAAGACAACATGAATTTTATGTAGGATTGCATTGTGTGCTTGAGGCAGAAGTCAAGCATTTGTACAAAATATTACAGAGGGGTTCGTTCAAGTACAATTTTTAAATTTCTGGATCTTTTACCATGAGATAAAGAAATAATAACCATGGGGTCTGTTCAAGAAGCCAGAGATGATAGATATTTTCACACATTTATCCAATAGAATAACAAAACTTATACAGGAATCTATACTTTCAATGTCAAAAAAACTCCTTTACATAATAACTAATAAGGCACTATTACATAAATTATAAATCCAGTGCCAGCAACAGCAATAAATAGGTGGCTAGTTGCCTTAGTGCTATACTCAAGACTCCCTCAAGCAGAAAAACTTTACTCTAGTGTGTTATTACAACGTACAGTACTCACTTACCTTGTATGTAATACTTTCACATTTTTCGTCCACAGTAGAATTGATGACTGGGAACTGGGAAAGGGCCAGTGATACGGCTTTGATGAACACAGGTACATATGAAAAACGAACTCCATGAACTTCCGCCATAGCCTTCAGCTCTTTACGCATATTTACCAAGGCAGTCATGTCAATTTCATCACAATACCCAAAGTGAGGAATTTTCTGTAAAATGAGATTCTCTCTTAAATAACTTACACATACATTCTTCTTAACTAAATTAAATATTTAGAAGGATATACAGAATTTGTTGTTTTGATTTCATGTGGGTGATCAATAAAGGTATCCCATGTTGGCCTATCTCACGATACAAACGCAATTGCATTTGTGAGTATTATAAATAAAATGGATATTTCTCTGCAGAAGGTGCAGAGATTACCGAGTGCTGCAATAAATATGTAGAGCAAACATAGTTTAAGGAATATAAACTAATGTAATGAGCATAAGTGTTGGTGCTGTAGTTATATTTGTCGTAGTTAGCATGGTGGTTGTACAGAGATGGCAGTCTTAAAAATGACAACAAGTGTGGTGGGTATGGAAGCAGTAGATGAGGCTACAGTGGTTATAGCATGTGGTGGACAGTAAATGAGATGATTGCGTATAGAGTATATAACACAAACAAAAATACAAAAACTACAGGGTAAAAATGCTGCTTTAAAAAGAGGTTGACAAGAATAGCAGTATTAACCCATGATTCAATTACCCAGTAAACAATGTAAGAAAGCCAAATACCAGAAATTACAGTGTTATCGGAATACGAGCGCCCATGTTTACGAGTTTTTTGGAATACGAGCAGGATTTGCTCGGAAAGTTTACATCGGAACACAAGCGTTGCCTCGGAAGACGAGGGTGTTGATACGCATACAGGCCAACCCAGCATGTGGTGGCACGGCGATCGCCCCTCAGTTTACCAGTGCCTCGTGCCCAATGATTATCCCGCCTGAATTCTTCACCAGGATTTACAGTGTTTTGTTGGATTTTTTGCCATTTGACCATAAAAGTTATTATATGCCTCGCCATGGGTCCCAAGAAAGTCAGTGGTAAGGATCAAGGCAAGAAATCGCATGTGAGGATGACAATAGAGGAAAAACAAGAGATCATTCGGAAGCATGAAAATGGTGCACGTGTTGTTGAACTTTGTAGGCAGTACAACAAAGCCACGTCAATGATATGCACTATACTTGCCAAGAAAAAGGACATTATGAGTGCTAAAGTGGCAAGGCGTAAGAACAATCACGAAACAAACACCACAAATACTTGAGGATGTGGAAAAGTTGTTATTAATTTGGATACACGACAAGGAGTTAAAGGGGTGATAGTGTTTCAGAGGCCATCACTTGTGAGAAAGCCAAGGTATTGCACAAAGACCTTGTAAAGAAAACCCCTGGAACAAGTGCAGATACGATAGACTTTAAGGCAAGCAGGGAATAGTTTGAAAAATTTAGAAAAAGAAGTGGTATTCATAAGTGTTGTGAGGCATGGGGAGGCTGCCAGCTCAGACAAACCAGCGGCTGAAAGATTTACTGAAGAATTTAAAGAGTTTGCAGAGGCAGAGGGATACCTACCACAACAAGTGTTTAATTGTGATGAGACAGGACTGTTCTGGAAAAGATTGCCTAAGAGGACATACATTACCAAGGAGGAAAAATCATTGCCCGGACACAAGCCTATGAAAGATAGGTTTACGCTTGTGCTGTGTTCAAATGCGAGTGTCGATTTGAAAATTAAACCCTTACTTGTGTATCATTCTGAAAATCCAAGGGTTTTCAAACAGTATGGTGTGCAGAATAACCAAATGTGTGTGATGTGGAGGGCCAATAATAAGGAATGGGTGACTAGGATATTTTTTTCGGAGTGGGTGAATGAAGTGGTGTGCTCTGCCATACAAAAATATCTGCAGGAGAAACATTTGCCACTCAAGGCCCTGCTTCTCCTCGACTATGCTCCTGCTCATCCTCTAGGCTTGAAAGATGAATTGTTGCACAGATACAGTAAATTTCTCACAGTAAAGTTCCTTCCTCCTAACATCACTCCTCTAATTCAGCCTATGGACCAGAAAATCATAGCGAATTTTAAGAAACTTTATGAAAGGGCACTTTTCCGGAAATGTTTTGAAGTGACTGAAGCCACAAACCTCACCCTCAAAGAGTTCTGAAAACACCATTTTAACATTTGTAGTGCTTTAAAACTCATTGACAAAGCCTGGCAAGAAGTGACTCAAAGAACCCTGATCTCTGGCTGGAGAAAATTGTGGTCTGAATGTGTGACAGAACTAAACTTTGAGGGGTTTGAGCCTGTAAATGATGTGCCTATTGTTGAGGAAATTGTTACTCTGGGCCGACAAATGGGCTTGGAATTGGATGGTGATGATGTGGAGGAGTTGGTGGAAGAACACAATGAAGAACTGACCACTGAAGAACTCCAAGCCCTTCAAAACGAACAGCAAGAAGACCTAGCTAAGGATGAGGCAGCAGCGAATGTCCCTTCCGCAACCATTAATAAGTGGTGTCAGATATGGGAAGAAATGCAAACTTTTATTGAAACGACTTACCCAGAGAAAGCTGTAGTAGGCCGTTGCATTAATCTTTTCAGTGACAATGCGATGCCTCACTACAGAGACATCTTGCGAAGAAGGGAAAAATAATCGTCAATGGATCGCTTTGTTGTGAAAAAATCAAGCAGTAAGCCACAACTAGGACCTAGTGGTATGCAGGCAAAACGTGCCAGAGAATGCACTCCAGAGGGGTCCTCACTGCCTGATGTTATAATTGAAGGGGACTTCCCTTCCAAACAGCAACACCTCTCCTCCTTCCCTCTCCTCACCATCTTCCATACGCCAACAGCAGTCATCAGCAAGGGTAAGTAATAACTTGACCATACTTTGGTAGTGTAGATTTAGATGAATTAGGTATAAAATTTAGTTTGAAGTGAGGTTTTTGGGTAGTCAGGAGCGGATTAATTCATTTCCCATTATTTCTTATGGGGAAATTAGCTTCGGTTTATGAGTTTTCGGATTACGAGCGGTCTCCAGGAACGCATTAAACTATTAAACTGAGGTAGCCCTGTATAGGTATCAGACAGAATACCGAGGTAAACAGGGAAGAGTAACAGGGAAAAAGTAAAGCTAAGAGTGAGTACATTGCAGTCAGGAGAGAAAGTGCCTCAGTTTCCAATGTTAGAGCAACAAACACTAAAGAAATGCCCAGGCTATTGCAGTCATATAAGCCTAAGAAGAAAAAGAACAGTATAGGAATATGTTTTTACTCTAAGAGATGGAAATGAGCTCATCGAAATTTACAAGAGTATCTTGGTTAAGCAGAAGGTTTAGAATGTTTTCAGAATTGAATAAAATTGAAGACCTGGCATGCAGGAGGCAAATATGCTAGTATCAAGAGGAATAGAAGCTTATTGAACTGGAAGAAAATATGGGTAGCAGAAATACCATTTAAACTGTTAACCAGTTTGTTTATACCAGGTTACTGGCAAATGGAAAGCTTTGCAAATCATCCTCTCCAGGGTACTAGGGGTCAAGGGCCCTGACAGCCGAGTGGACAGCGCTCAGGATTTGTACTGTAATCCTAAGGTTCGGGTTCGATCCCTGATGGAGGCGGAAACAAATGGCCAGAGTTTCTTTCACCCTGAAGCACCTGTTCACCTAGCAGTAAAAAGGTACCTGGGAGTTAAGACAGCTACTACGGGTTGCTTCCTGAGGGTGTATAAAAAAAAAAAAAAAGGCCTGGTCGAGAACTGGGCCACGGGGACACTTAAGTCCTGAAATCATCTCAATAAAAGATATAGTGGAACCTTGGTTGACGACTGTCCTATAAGACAAATTTTTTGGAACATGACGTCAAATTCGTTGTAAAATTTGAATTGGTACATGACAGTTTGCTTGGAAAACGATGACTGTATGTCCGCGTATGGGTTGAACAAGCACATGGTGCTGGGGGGCAAAACGCTTTGTGTACAAGTCTATAGTGCGTAGTGATGACCGCGGCCGCACTTTGAATTCTTTGTGAAGAATTTCATTGTTTGCCTGCTTTTTTGCTTTTTTTAACATAAAGTTCTTATTATATATCACGCCATGGGTCCCAAGATGGATGGTGAGAGGACTCAAGTACTTGTAATTTTACTCCTGGTCCATACACCACCTCAGAACAGGACCACACCACAAGGCACAGCACTGAACAACGTCAGGAAACAGAGTCACACGAACGCCCAGTCTCACATCAACCTCAAAACAGGGGGTGGATAACTGGCACGGGGGTTCTGGAACTCCCCCTTCCTGGGGAGGAGGGAAGCTGTGCAGAAAATGGCGTGGTGAAGGGTGTGAAGTCATGCTAGTTTGCTCATTTTAGTTTGGGGAATTCTGTTCAACAGTTCGGCTATCAGCAGCAATTTTTTAACCAGATAGGGTTTGCTTTGGGGCGCTTGCTTTTCTGGGTGCCTGACCTGGTCGATGGCAGACAGAATGCTACCAACCACACGGGAGTTTCTATAGGTCATTGATCCTCATGCCTCTTTGAGGGGGGCCAGGTTCTGGCTCATGGTCCCCAGTAGGCAGAACGCCATTCGCTTAAGACCGATGCCACTGTCTAATACATTCATATCAGCCCAGATGGCTCCGGGGAGCCGAAGGGGTTTTCCCCCAGAAATGGGAGATGAGACAAATGGTGATAATACTGGCAAAGGTGATGACCTGTGAGGCCACAGCATACCTGGCGCTTGCCCTGTACAAGACACACCTCGCTCTATCATCCGCATTCGTGTGTGTGTAACTTGTATCGGACACTGGTATTCACCTAGTTGTTCTTGCGGAGGTTGAGCTCTGCTCTTTCAGCCCGCCTCTCAACTGTCAATCAATCAACTGTAACTAACTACTAGCAAATTTTTTTTTTCCACACACACACACACACACACACACACACACACACACACACACACACACACACACACACACACACACACACACACACACACACAGTGAATATAGTATACCACTTATGTAAGTGGTATACTAGTGGTAAGTGGTATGTAAGTGGTAAGTGGAACCCTGTATACCACTTATGTAAGACCAATCCTGGAGTATGCAGCTCCAGCCTGGAGTCCATACCTAGTTAAACACAAGACAAAGAGAAGATTCAGCGGTATGCCACCAGGCTCGTCCCGGAACTGAGAGGATTGAGCTACGAGGAAAGGCTAAAGGAGCTGAACCTCACATCCCTGGAAAACAGAAGAGTAGGGGGAGACATGATAACCACCTACAAAATTCTCAGGGGAATTGACAGGGTGGACAAAGACAAACTCTTCAGCACGGGTAGGACACGAACAAGGGGACACAGGTGGAAACTTAGTACCCAGATGAGCCACAGAGACGTTAGAAAGAATTTTTTCAGTGTCAGAGTAGTTAATAAATGGAATGAACTAGAAAGTGATGTGGTGGAGGCTGACTCCATACACAGTTTCAAATGTAGATATGATAGAGCCCAGTAGGCTCAGGAATCTGTACACCAGTTGATTGACAGTTGAGAGGCGGGACCAAAGAGCCACAGCTCAATCCCCACAAACACAATTAGGTGAGTACACACCCAGGTAGCAGCTCCGTAACAGCTGTCTAACTCTCAGGTACCTATTTACTGCTAGGTAACAAGAGCATCAGGGAGAAAAAAAATTTGCCCATTTGCTTCTGTCTGGTCCGGGAATCGAACCCGGGCCACAGAATAACGAGTCCTGCACACTGTCCGCTCAGCTACCATACCCCTAGGTCTGTGTAAGGTCTTTATTGTGCCTTGGTTCATCAATATCACTACCCTTTTCTTCAAACAAAAATGCCTGAATTTCCCATTCGGACAGGGATCTTTCAACACCGCGACCGACAGGGAACTGGGAGCTGAAGGCACATGCATCAGCCATGGTTGCTCAATCAGAACTTAGCTTACCCGCGGCCCTGGAGCATGCTGGAAATTTTTTTCAAGATGGCTGGCACTCACTGGAGGCCTCAGGCCTCCATCTCGTAACTCACTCACCGAACGCGCATTTTGAATCTTACAATATCCTAACATTGCTCCCGAGCCGGGTGTCGCACCGCCATACCCCGTATTGTCGGGTGGCGCAGTGGTTAAAATGAAAGCAATTGGCAGCTTTTGCAAAATTGACAAGCATAATGATGGCCCTTTGAAAATTAACATAACCTCATTCAGAACATTATATGCAACTAGATAAGCACACAGCACGTCTGGCCAGTCCTGGCAGCACACCATGGAAGCCCCCACCTTGTGAAGCACAAGAAAAAACACGAAAGTTTAGAGATGTGCAATGAGACGAGATAATAAAGCTGAGCTATGAAGACAGGTTAGAGGAATTCTATCACACAACACTAAGAGAGAATGACCAGAGGCAATATGATTACAACTTATGAGAGGAATACACAAAGTGGCCAGACAGTCTATTCCAGATGAGGTAAGGCAAAACAAGGGGCACAAGCTGTAACTGGAAATATTCAATACTGTGTATGCTTGAAACTGAGGTCATGGAAGCCATCTCGATTCACAACTTCAAAAGCAGGTACAAGAGAGAACTAGAATATCAAAAGGGTTAAAGGCACTAATTAGACCAACAGCTACGAGGTGGAGTCCTACAGCTAAATCATGTTTTCCTATAGACACAGTTAGAAAAGTGTGCACACACATAAATGACACACAGATATAAACAATTATTTTTTCAGTGTGTAAGTAGTGAATACATGGAATGAACTAAAGGAAGAGATAGTTAAAGCATTTCTACCTACAGCTAATCATCCATACCCACAAGCACAGATTGAAATAACACAAGTACAGGACCATTTATAAATGTGGACTGAAAAGTAAATAAAAACATGATGCAATGAATATACTGGTATTGTTTGGTCTACATACATGACATAGGAATATATATATATATATTTAACATTTGAATGAATTTTTTTGCATAGATACATTACGTACCATGGCATTTGACATGCTTTTAACCATAGCCTTTCGGAAACCTTTAATTGGTTCCTCCTTGTCCTTTCCCAGGATGACTGGCATGGACGCTGGCAGAGAGGGCGGCACACGAGGAGTGACTGGGGGGGCTCCTGCTGGCTGGCCTGTAGGGATGACAACCACTTGAAGAGACATCTACAAACTTTTGCAAGTTGTAACTGTTTTGCATTACTGAGGGCTAAATATGTTAACCCTTTTTGAAACAATTCATTTGGTGAAGATTGTAAAAATTATGTATATACTGCACATATATACATACATACAGACATACAGTACATACATTACATACAAACATACATACATAAGAGTATTTTAATCTTCAACTTGCATAAAAAAACAGGCATTGAATGTAATGAAATGCCATTTTCTGGGTTGAGCCCCCCCAAGGCTCCCTGAAGCTGACTGACTGATATTAGCTATACTAAGTAGTATTAGTCTAGAGCATCAGTTACTTGGAGTTCATGCCTACTGGAAACCATGAACCAGAACCTGGTTCCCTCAGAAAGGCACAGGGAGCAATGGCTTATGAACTGCTGCCTTTTTTTTTTTTTGAGTATTTTTTTATACCGAGTGTATTTTTGAGCGGCATTTTCTGAGAGTATAGTCATGTCTGCCATCGACTGGGGGTATCACCCAGAAAGGTAGGTGAACCATTACTAACCCCTACTGGTAAAACATTGCAACCCAAGACCTAACAGAGCCCAAGAAGAAAGGAGGCCCCGCTCAGGCGGAGGGAGGTGTCAGGGAACCTCCTCAGGTTCGGACACTGAGCAAGTAGCGATTGAAACCAAGGCTGGACCAGCCATCATGGAACCATAAGAATCCCCCTCCCCCAAAAAAGCTTCGAGCTGAGCGAGAACCCAAAGCAACAGCTGGCCCGGGGGAAAAAGAGATAGAGAAATTCACGCTGAGGAACAAGGAACTCCCACAGAAGAACTTTGAGGAACCAGGTGTCAGCGAACACATCAAGCAAGGGAAACGGGAAGGCGCCATTAGCAACCGACATAGCAACTGACAAGGCTCCCAGGGAATGAACCCAGCTACTGTGAGAGTGGCGGAAGGGACTGCCTCGAAACCAAACCCGACCCAGTGGGAAAACCAGCAAGGCGAAGTTCAGACTCCCGCACAGCTGCTCGAGCAACTGACGAGTACCTGGGAACCCCCTCCCCCCAAGAACAGCCAAGTTCAGGACCAGGGCAGGACCACAGCTGGAGCAACACTGCAGAAGGGAGGAAGGGAGGGACACGGACACGTCTGAGAATCCAAGACCAGGCCCAGTCAAGTCCGAACCTGGGACAGAACCAAATTGAACTTCCTCCAATTCACTAGGAACCTGAACCCGGTGAGCTGGGAAAGAATCAAATCCTTGGCGAGCAGACATGCAAACTGGCTGGGAGCCCACACCAACCAGTCGTCAAGGTAGGCCAACACCCGAACACCTAACAGAAGAAGACAGGTCACCACGACCCGGGTATGACGCATAAAAATTCAAAGTGCCAGATTGAGCCCAGATGGAAAACAGTGCAAGCAGTAAGCCTTAACCCCACCACGAAACCTAAACAATCCCTGAACCCCGGGTGAATAGGAACGTGCCAATAAGCATTCTTGAGGTCCAGGAACACCATCCAAGCACCTGGACCGAGCCGGACCTCGGACAGAGTGGTCATCTCTAAGGAGGGCCAAGGAATCCAATGGCTCAGACGGGAGAAGTCCAACATGAACCGAAGACCCATGTAGTCCTATTTCTGAACTGGGAACAAGCGAGAAACCCACTTGAGGGACAAGGTCGTTTCGATCATGCTCAAGTAAACCCACTAAGACAACCTGACAAAGCGATGGGGAAGAAGCCCGTCCCACGAGCCCCAAATCGTGGGACCAAGAGTGGGCAAACAGGGCCAGTTGCCCCCCCCCATTGCCCCGTTAATGGGGCGACCCGTAAAAGGGCCGACGCGACCCCAGAAAAGCCGACCTGTGTGCAGTGACCACTGTGCCAAACAGAGGAAGAGGACCCTGGAGGAGCACCAGCTCAGAAGCTGGCACCAATGTCCCACATCAAGCAACTGAAACCTGAGCCTTGGCACGATCACCCCAGGAAGAGCGAGAACGACCCCCCCCCCTGGAGCACCAACAAATCAGAAATAGGACAGCAACTGGAGGATGCCACCGCCAAAAACCGATTCACAATACAATATCGTCCAAAAATAACAAGACAAAAGGGAGTTGAAGACTGAAGAGCCAGGACCCAAGCAGAATCAAGAGAGGGCAAGGACGCCTTGTTGACATGCCAGGCGTGAGGAAAAAACATAGAAACCATCTCCCGGAGAATAAATTCAAACAGTTTTAGCAATGCCGCTGAAGCCAGAGCTGCTGAGACCAGCTCTCCAGTCGAAGGCACAACACTCAATGCCTCCACATCCTCCAGAAACCAGTCCAAAGACAGCTCCAGAAGACTAAAGAAGCGCAAGACTGAAGCCAAATGACCGAGGAGTGACGATCATCAACAACCAAGGCAGCAGAAAGCACAGGAACCCGAGCATACAACTGCAGCAACCCAATCTCAGGAGAAAGCGCAGAGGCGTGAGGCATTCAACCCAGGCTGGGCGAGATGTATGGGCAAGTCTCCTTACACCCGTTGCCTCTGTTCACCTCGCAGTAATTAGGATCCTGGGTGTTAATCGACTATTGTGGGTCACATCCTGGGAAATGGTCAAATGCTACATATATCCGAGGTGTACTTGAATTTCCCAAAATGCTGCAAGACACAGCACGAGAAAAATAGCCGCAAGGCTCGGCAACAAGTGGGCCGGAAGGTCCCAGAGTTAAAAAAAAAAATAGCGTTGAATGTAATGAAACACCATTTTCTGGGTGAGACCCGGAGGCTCCCTGGAGCTTATCCAGGCTGATATGCTAATGTCAGACTCTGGCATCAGTCATGTGTATGGAGTTCTATGGGCCTAACGGGGACCACGAGCCAGAACCTGGCCCCCTCAGAGAGGCAAGGGAAGCAAGGGCCTTTAGAAGCGTGTGGTTGGAAGCATTCTATGTCTGCCATCGACAGGGTCAGGCACCCAGAAGGTAAACATCCCAAAACAAACCACTATTCTGGTGAAAATTGCTACCACAAGCCGAACAAGTGGATAGAACTCCCCTAAAAGAAATGAGCAAACGATCATGACATCACACGTCACCGCATCACTGTCTGCACAGCTCCCCCTTCCCCCCTCCCCGGGAGTGGGAAGGAGGAGCCCCAGATCTTCCGTACCGGCTATCCACCATAAGTTCTGAGGCTGGATGTCAAAAAATGCGAAAAACTGCCGACCAGGAGGAAGGGAGGGAGGGAGGGATGCCGGGAAGCCTCAGGGTCTCACCCAGAAAATGGCGTTTCATTACATTCAACGCTAGTTTTCTGGGGGGAGCTCCTTCGGCTCCCCTGACCTAACTATCTACAGAGGAAAAGAGGGGGATGTACCCGGGAGGCGGCTGTCGCACACTCCCCAACTCAAAGTCGAGACAACTGGCTGCAACTGCCCACCCAAGGCGACACAGGCCCGAAAGGGCACGGGAATGACCACAAGATATCGAGCAGCCAGGCCCCTGTACGACTGCCAAAAGCTCAGTGCCCAAATGTCAGCCAGGACATGCCGCCAAGACGGCAGCAAGAGCAGCCAATTTACGAACATCATGGGCACGGGGGTAGAACGTAGGCTGGTTGGCCTCAATAACACTGCGGACGACCTGGGAGACCCTCACCCGCGAACAGGGAAGAATGGAACCGGATCAATCCAAAGCGCGTCCCGGAAACAGAAGCCGTGGCGTGCAATTAACAGTGGAGGGCCGCAACCAGACACAAAACACGATGCACCCCCGGCCCGATCAACCAAGCACCAACAACCAAGGACCCCTCCAGAAAGCAGCAGTCTCATCCTGTGCCAGAAAAGAGGGAGACGGCTGCAACCGAACAAACCTATCGCCACGACCGAAGGAGCAGAAACCCCTGCACCAGAGAAGAGCAGGAAGCTCACCAACCCAATCCCTAGAGGCAAATGCCAACAGGAAAAGAGCCTTCGAGAAACAAACCCGAACTGAAGGGGGCACAACAAACTGAGGAGTTTTGTTGGGTTTTGTTTAGGAGTCCCAAATCTACACACTAATCTACGCAACGAAGACACTAATGAACACAAGTGCACACACACCATGCGACACAGGCGGAAGGAGTGCCCGAAGAAGCCAAGAAACGCAAGAAAGAAACATTCCAGTGGCAGAGTAGTAAACAAATGGAATGCAATGCAGAAGGTGGAGGCTGACCCCACACACAGCTGCAAGTGCAGAGAAGGCAGAGCTCAGTAGATGTCAAGGAAGCGACAGGGGAGAGGCAGGACGAAAGAGCCAAGCTCAACCCCAGGAAGCACAACCAGGGGCGGACAACTAGACGAGGACAGAGAAACCAATGTACTGTACATGGAAGGGCCAAGCCAGGCACTCCAAAACGGGAAAGAAATGAGGGACCCCAGAGAAGACTACGAAAAACGCCACAATCAATCCCCAACACGCATCCCCAGGCGCAAAACTACAGCAAAATGGCACCCCACAACATCCTGACACAGTAACAAGTACCACATGTTACTAATGCACATATGCATTAGGCAAAGATGTGGTGGAGGCTGACTCCAGACAGTTTCAAATATAGATATGATAGAGCCCAGCAGGCCCAGGAACCTGCACACCAGGCGATAGACGGCCGAGAGGCGGGACCGAAGAGCAAGAGCTCAATCCCCGCAAGCACAACCAAGCGAGTACAACTAGGTGAGTACATAACCTGCACCTCAACCATCGTACCTTGTAACATGGATGAGGTACGATGGGGGTCCCGCCCTTGATCGACTCGAACATGGGTTGGACATGCATACGAGTGGGACTGGACGGGTAGAAATAGGGGCAGTCACCTGTGTGCTGACGGTCTTATATTCGTATCCAAAAACCACAAACCAGCGCCTGGCCGAAAGAGACGCCAGACCGCAGAAACTTACCTGCCGAACGTAGGCACAAACGTGTCACGACGCAACGTAGCCGAGAAGATCCCGGGTGCACCGCTAGGGGAAAAAGGTCAGAGCCGCACACGCAGAAAGGCAGGGTAGAGGCGAAAGAGGCGCCCCACACCGATGACACAGGGAAAAACCCAGCGTCCTCCCCATAGCTGCAATCCAGAACACCCCACTAGCTACGGGGCATGAACCGGAGAAAGGAGAAGAGTGAGAGGCGAAGCACCCGAGAGAAAGGACGCAAAACACCAGCACAGGTGCACCCTGCCCAGACCAAAACAAATTCCCACGGCGCATGCGCAGGACACTATGTCCGAACCGCACAACCCGCACGGCGGGAAGGGGCCAACTAGGACTACTTTACAAGAAAAGTAGCCAAACAGTTTGTGACCCATGTGAACCACTAAATAGAAGAAACAGCCCAGCTCATGGGGCAGAAGCCAAAAAAGGAGTAAGCAGCGACATACATAGCCGGCTTATGAAATGAATACAATGAACTTAATTAGAACAAAATTGGGCTACAAGTAGGCCAATCTGGCATCCCGGACTAGGAGTATGGAAAGAAAACGAGCAGTGCCAAGACAGCAACAAAAGAATGAGACAGGACCGAAAACCAAGAATAAGCACAGGAGAGGACCAACAAGCCCTAGAAAGGATCGGAGGGAAGCCACACCGAAAGATGACAGACGTTCCAATAATTTGGGAAGTAGCGAACAACCTTCCCGTACCTTCTAGAATACACAGAAGCAAGCTCAAATCACGAAGGCTCATAAAGGCACATTCGAACCTGAGATCAAGAGTCATGCAGAACCCCAAGAAGAGGGGAACATAACAGAGAAGTCCCGTCCCAAGAAAAAGGGGGAATAATGGAGAAGAGCACCCACCGACAGGATGGAACTAACTGACTCAAGGGACAAGGAACCGAGCCTGGGGAGGGGCCGACACCCAACAACTCGTACGGAGAGGAGGGGGGGGGGGGGGACCCTACTCCGCGTAACCGCAAGTCCTGCCCAGAGGGGTAGAAAAACCCCGGTGGGGTCCAATGGGGCCCTAGGCTCTCCAAGTTAGCCCCTCCCGAGCCCCGGGAACCCACAAGGCAGGCCCCAGAGCCGAGCCGTCCCCACAAAGCCCCGGCCTCACAAAGAAAAACTGGGGCAGCCGCAAAAATACTAAGGAAGGGAGCCCACTGGTAGACTCATACAACACGGCAGGAGGAATAGGCTTGAATGCTCCCGTCGCTACCCCGGAAAGGGAATTCCCCGAGATCGCCCGAGTCTCAAAACCCGCCCAGCCCCGAACTCAGACGGTAAGGATTCGGATGCAGGTAGGAAGGGGGAAGGAACAGACTAGACCACAACAGGGGAAAGACAAGGGGGATGCGTGAAAGGAACCGAAGCAACCAACACCCCCAAGCCCCAACACCAACCAAAACGGGGCAGCCTCAAGGCTTCCGAGGAGCAAACAACCAAGAGCACTGCCACCATCGAAGCTCAACGTGCAACGCCCGTGCTGCCTGCATCCGCATCGTCAGCATAAGACTGGGTAACCGAGTCACAAACAAGCAACAAAACTCGCAGGACTCTGGGCCAAAGGCGTCACCGACCCCACAGGCAGCAGACGAAGGCAAAGACAGAGTCACCCGGAGACAAGGGGACAGAGCAACCCTCAAACTCACTGGAAGCAAGGGGGGGACTCCGGGGTCACATCCATCGGACCCGCGTGCCCCCAGGGGTTTCCCAGGATCCTGAGCATTTATTATAATAGGACTCTCGCCCAGGTAATCCCAGGAAGGGTACTACTAACCGGCGCCCAAGTCTACCAAACAACCTTTTAAGAACTGAACCCCCTGGGACGTGTACACTCACGGACCTAGTAGGGGGAACCACCGGAAGAAGGAAGAATACTCAGTACACAGGGGACACGGGGCAAGAACAAAGGCAAATCCCTCCCCACCAGGCAGACAAACAAAAAGAAAAAAGAAAACTCCAAAAGAGGACAGCGTACCCAGGCAGAACAGAGCCGGCCGCCACGATTGGTGAAAACAAGCTGTGCAGTACCCTGCGCTCCACCAGTGCAAACTGCCCCTTACCCTAAGGCCAACAAGGGAGACAGAACACCCAAGCACACAAAGGGTGGCCGAAAACCAAGCAATAAATGGCCTAACAGGAGGAGAACCCAAGGAACTTGTGGAAGGTGGCCTCAAGCCCCAAGGGCAGTACTTACAGGGCACCTAGGGGAAGGAAACCCTAGGCACATGCGGCCAGAGTACTGGAGAATCACTCCCGGCACACGCACCACCTAGAAGACAGTCACCACACTCTAGGTACTGTGACGGTGTTCCCCCCCTTGTAATTCTCCCACGCCTGCAGTAAGAGTCATGTCTACTTTTCCCAAGCGTTCTCTACGTTGCAGGCTACAATTTGGTATATGGGAGAGAGTGAAGTGTTCTCGGAGAGCCGAGAAATTTGTGAAATAGTAATATTTTGGCCTGTGGTATAGGCCCTTTAGGGAGCCAAGATGGCGCTGGCCTCACTGACCTCCCGCCAAAACCGTGTGACGTCAGTGGCACCGGATTGGTCACCGACAGCAAGGTGGCACCGGGAGCCAATGAAAACTTCCCATAGTAAAAGTGACGTCACGAAGGAAGGGGGTCCGGCCAGCGCGCCAAGCTGGCGCCAGCAGTCAGACACGACACGTCATAGAGGTCGGACGTGCGACGGATGGTCTTGTCAGTAGGACAGTTGTACCTCGCTCCCGTGGATTTACGCTTCACCTGAAGTCCGCCAGTACTCTGAGAAGTCTTCCCTAGTTCATGTGTTGAACCAGAAGAGGGAATTGACGGTTATTTGAGCAACAAGTGCTCCAGTCAGGTACTGTGCCAGTAGCAGTGAAGCCGTGCAGTGACGTACGTGACGTCTGTGGCAATTCACCAGTTCGTGACAGCGTAGTGGCAGACAGAGCCACTGGGTAGCTGAGGAAGAGAGGACTATTTGGGGAAACCGGACGACTGTAGCTGAGACGTAGGCGACAGCCGTTGCTGGGAGAAGACGACGGCCAGGAGACCGACTCCAACCTTCAAGAAGTTAAGAAGGAGGACGGACCTGCAGTGAGGAGGCACGGAGACGACGCGCTAAACGGTGGGACGACGAGAGGCTCTGGTAGGACACGACGACGTGTAGTGTGGGGGCGTTCCCGACACGAGGACCAGGAGCTACATCTCGACTCTCATCGGAGGATAGGGTGAAGTAGGTGTTTCTAGTTCCCTCCCCATTCCCCTTTAGTTAGCTATATTATTCGGCTACATTTTCTAGCCTGAGGATTTTATATGTCGTGAGCAAGTCTCACCCATGTCACGGTAAAGCACCAGTGTGCTAGACAGTACTATCAAGAGTACTTGTAATATTCATGTTGATTATTGGTGTGTACAGGCACCAGGAACCAGTGATAAATTTACTGTGTTGTGTATATCTTTCTATAGATTTTTGATATGAACATATAGTGGTAAATTATATATAAGATTATGCCAGTATTTGGAGGTTAGGCTATGTGCCCAGAAACTATTTATTTTCCATGTATTGATGATTGATTTATATACCATATACATGTCTATGTTCATTCAGTGAATAATCATTTGTGAGTACAGTGAATTATTGCGTTATCGCCCACGAGAGAAAGTATTGAAAACTCCAGTGTTAATATTTCATAATATATGGTTGAGTGAAGAACAATGTAAAGCCATTACAGTGAATCATTATAGCATTGATTGTAGAAAAGACTGTTTGAGCCTGAGTACAGTGTAACTGAGTAATACGGTTTATTTGTGCCAATATCGAGTGTGCGAGTTTCTAGTAATATTGGAAAGTTTAAAGAAACAGCGCGCGTGAATCTAGAAAACAAGCAAATTTCGCGCGGAGAGACCATTGCGATCAGCTGTTCTTGACACTTGATGAGGAGGGGGAGAGTGTTGCCCTCTAGTGATCGCATAATATCCGTGGGAATTACCGGCCGAGTCAGGATCAGTTGATTTATCGATTATTGTGTGGCCTTGTGACATCTTTCATACATTTTAAGTAAAATACAAAACTCTCTTTGTGTTTTTATCATCCCCTCCATTGATCTTGTGGCTATACTATACCTGTAAGCATAGAGTGATAACAATAAGTACCTGCCTGATTCCTGATCTTTGAGTGTGACCTTGCCAAGGCTACCACTGAATACACCAGTCCACTGATGGTGTTACTGGCCACCTTAAACACCAGTTGGCGATCTTGTGGATAACCGTAGAGCCCTATTGTTGGGGAGGGCACACGACAGTCGATGTGCACGAGTCGTGTTCTCACTCATTCTTAATTAGAGGCCGTTAAGATTGACTGGGAGACTCTCCTGGCGTGCAGTGGCGCCGTGAGGATCGAGGGAAGACCCGCAGGGCTACGGTGAGTTACCTTGAGCATAACTATTGCTCACCCCAGAGTAAGGGTAGAGAATAATAGAGAGGTGAAACCCCAACAGTACACAGTGCTGAAAGAACCACCGGAGCCGGAGCACACGACCTCAGCCTTTAGCATCAGCTGAAGAACTGATGGTGATTGGCCGGCGCGGTAGGTCTGGGCTCCCCCTTCCTACTCCTGGGGAGGGAGGGAGCTGCGCAGACAGTGGCGCGGCCACGTGTGACGTCATGATCGTTTGCTCGTTTCTTTTAGGGGCGTTCTATCCACTTGTTCGGCTTGTGGTAGCAATTTTCAACAGAATAAGGGTTTGTTTTGGGATGCTTACCTTTCTGGATGCCTGACCCGGTCGATGGCAGACATAGAACGATTCCTACCACACGGGGTTTCTATAGGCCATTGCTCCCCTTGCCTCTCTGAGGGGGCCAAGTTCTGGGTCGTGGTCCCCGGTAGGCCCATAGAACTCCATACACATGACTTATGCCAAAGTCTGACATTAGCAAATCAGCCTGGATAAGCTCTGGGGATCCCATTCGGCTCCTTTTCTTTCTCTCTCCCCAGAGAGAGAGAGAGAGAAAAAATAGCATTGAATGTAATGAAACGCCATTTTCTGATAAGACAACCCAATCAGAAACAGAAGATAACCGATGAAGAAAGAGAAAATGGCAGAAAGAACATTAGGAAACTTCAAACTGTCGCTGAAACAAAGCTCTCATGTGGGACACCTTTAACAAAGCCACCTGATCACCAAACATATGGTGATAAACCCGCTAAAAAAAAAAAAAAAAAAAAAAAAAAAAAAAAAAAAAAAAAAAAAAAAAAAAAAAAAAAAAAGACACGAAGAGCGGAAAAGACCGAACCAACCATGTACTGGACCGGTCCAAGCTGCTGAAAAGAGACATAGCCATGGAAAATGCCCCAGGTGTGGACACCAAGCAAGCAGCGCCTGTAACAAAGTGGCCACTAGGACGATTTTCCCGTGGGAAGACAACTGAGCTAGAACCCGAAGCAACAGCCAGACCAGGAAGAGGTACAGGGAACCCCACCTCGACCAGTCTTGCCGAAGGGCATCCATCGCAAAGGCTCCGCAATCAGGGAAGGGCACCAAAACACGACACGACACGACCATGCCGACACGAATAGGTTCGCTCCTGGGAGCCCGGAAATCTGGCAGAGCCATCCGAAGGAGTCGGCATCGACTATCCATTTCACGACGGGAATGAACCGAGACAGACTATCTGCCAGGACATTGGACAGACACTGGATATGAACTGCACAGAGAGCCAAACCCCGAGAACCAGCAACCAGCAGAGGAGCCATACGAAGAGGTAAGGTCCAAAGGGAACCCCCAACAGTTCAGGCAAGGAACCACCGGAGAACAGTCCGAATGGAGTCAGATGGTCAAACCCCGAGCAACCTGAACCCTCTGAAGTGACAGCCAACCCACCGCGAACACCCGCACCGTGCTGTGAGCCCGCCGGAAAGACAAACCCCTCTGCCCCTGGCTGGCCTGGTGAGCACAGGACACACAGCCCCACCCAAGAGACGATGTGTCCGTGAACATATCGAGCGAGAGCTCAGGAAGGTGCCAAGACACTGAACCCCGTAAACCCTGAAGAGGAAGCTGGCGACGCAGCAACCAATGCAAGGCCCACTGAGGGCAAACCAAGCAATGGCGAGAAAGGCAGAAGGGCGTCCCTGAAGGAACCAGAACAGATGCTGAAGTCAAACCCGAGCCTGCGGGTAAACCAGCACAACAAATGTCAGACTCCTGAACAACCACTCGAGCAACCGCCGAGTGACCTAGTACGGAACCGGATGGGACTTCTACCAGTGCACCAGGAACCCGAACCCGGTGGAGCTGGGAAAGAATCACATCCCTGGCGAGCAGACAAGTAGACTGGCTGGGAACCCACACCAACCTGTCGTCGAGGTAGGCCAGAACCCAAACCCGTTGCAGATGCAGAAGAGCCACCATGACCGAGTAAGATGCAGGAACACATGAGGTGCCAGATTCAAGAAAAAAGGAAGGCAACACAAGCGGTAAGCTGGATGCCCCACAATAAACCAAAGCAGTCCCTGAGCCCTGGAGATGGGAACGCGCTAATACATGCCCCTGAGGTCCAAGGACCCCACCCAGGCACCCAGTTCCAACAGAAGCCAGACTTGAGACAGAGCGGTCATCTGAAAGGTAGAACAAGGAATCCAAGGGTTCAGACGGGACAAGTCCAGAATGAACTGCAGAACATCACAATCCCGTTTCAGCATGGGAACAGGCGAGAAACCCACCTGAGGGATGTGTGCATGTCGACCACGCCAAAGCGTTCCTACACCAATACGACCTAACGGAGCGCAGGGAAAGAAGCCTGCCCCGTCAGCCCCCGGAGGAGGAGGAGCCACCCAATGTCACCACAGGCCGAAGGACATGACCTGAATGCCCATGTATCGTGGGACCAGGTGTGAGCAAATAAAAGTGAGCCTTCCCCCCATCGCCTCCCTCCGAGATTTTTTTTTAACCCTTAAACTGCGCAACACATCATATGATGCGTTGAGTGACTTGCTATAAATTGTGCATCACATCACATGATGTATTGGAGTACTACGCAAGATTCAAATGGCTCGCGGATACATGGGGTTCACCTCACCTTCATCAGGGCTTTTGTAAACAGACGCCATTTAAAAAAAAATTGTGGGCCAAATTCCCGGGTGTGAGGGCCTCAGTATTGAGTGAGCCACCAAGCCTGACACACGCAGCATGAGCTCACAGTACTGCTGTTCAGCTTGTGACCACAGCATCGCTTAAAAAGCCTTAATATATATGTTCATGGTATTATTTAGTGATGATAGTATTACAGAAGATCCCCGACTGTGATAAAAATGACCAGGATTCTGATAATAGCAGGATTGTTGTGATAATTAGCGCTGTAGTGGGAGGAGTAATCTTAGTGGGGAGGGAGGTAGTATTGTCTGCTGACTCTGTGTGACCACCTTTTACTGTCTGGACTCACTATACCAGCTTAATTGTTTACTATGGTGAACAAAACATGCAGATACTTATATATAACATCTGTATATAGTGAATAAAAACAAAAACAGAATTGTGGAAGGAAAATGGTAGCGAGTCAGGTGAGGTGAGGGAGGAAGTGGCAGCCAGTGGCGGTCTGCCACTGGCTGCCACTGCCCCTGCCACTCACCATATCAACTTAGTGGTTCGTTACGGTGAACACGAATGTAGATACTTGTATATAACGTGTATATATAGTATAATAGCAGTAAAAGGAGTGTGTGGGGAAGAAGCCATTTTGGTGAGCGTGGTGGCGACATCTGCATGATTTATCATGCTGGGTAGGGGTGGCCACTAATCTCTTTGGGCACTATACCGACTTAATTGAACAGTTATGGTGAACAAAACATGTAGATACTTATATATAATGTGTGTATATAGGGTAATACCACCACAAACAGTATTGCTGGGGGTGAAATTTTAGTGCGTTTGACCTTGAATGTGTGTGAGGGAGGCAGCCGCCAGCTGACTATGTATAGCGACGTCTCTTAATGCCTGAACTAACTATATCAGCTTAGTTGTACAGTTGTGGTGAACAAAACATATAGATACTTATATATAACATCTGTATATAGTGAATAAAAGCAAAAACAGTATTGTGGGAGGAGAATGTGGGCGAGTCAGGTGAGGTGAGGGAGGGAGTGACAGCCAGTGGCGGCTACCGCTGGCTGCCACTGACACTACCACTCAGCACACCAACTTAGTGGTTCGTTATAACGTCTGTATATAGTGGGTAAAAGCAAAAACAGTATATTGGGAGGAGAATGTGGGTGAGTGAGGTGTTGAGGGAGTGAGTGGCAACGAGTGGCTGGCAGGTGTGTGGCGGTCACTCCTCGTTGCTTTTTGACTCATAATACCAACTTAGTGGTTCGTTAGGGTAAACAAAACATGCAGATACTTATATACAACCTGAGTATATAGTGTAATACCAACAAAGTATTTGTTCACTGTTTGATGAACATAATTGAATCAACAATATGCACACCATAATTTTGAGTACAGCGATGATTCAAACATTTTATTATAGAAATATATCACACTACACACTATTGAATAATATTACAGCAAAAAAACTACGAAAAATCAATCGGACACATTGAAATAACTAGGTAATTATCTCTTTGTGGCCACTCCTGCCTGACAGCTGGAGAGCAACAGACCGTCTGGGACGCACGCTGAATCAGCGCCTGTTTTTTGCCAGACTTCCCCGCCCTATAGTGGGCAATATATGCCACTTACGATTTTATTATTTTCCCATGATCAGAGAACACAAATTAACAGGTTTAAAAGAAAAAATATATTTCTTTTTGGTATGCGCCTGTGGGTGACAAATGCTAATTAGCACTGAGCAACACAAGGGTTAAAGAAAACAAGAAAAGCGAGAATCTGACATGTCAGCAGAATGAGCACTGCACCGGCCATACGAAGAAGGTACCATAGGAGGCACTGGCACAAACGCTGCACCAAAGGCCCACCTCATCCTTCCCCTGTAGGAAGGGGAAGGATGAGGTGGGCCCCCCCCCCTTCATCCCCTTTCCCGGGAAAGGGGAGAGAGGGGGGGGTTCTAACACGTGTGCGTGCTAGTTTAGTAGACATTTGCTTGTTTGTTGTTTCCTTTTGGGAAGAGGGGGGGGGGGACTCTTGGGCTCTGTTTGGTCTTGGGTTGCAATGTTTTACCAGTAGGTGTTTGTAATGGTTTGCCTACCTTTCTGGGTGATACCCCCAGTCAATGGCAGACATGACTATACTCTCAAAAAGTATAGTGTTCATAAGCCATTGCTCCCTGCACCTCTGTGAGGAAGCCAAGTTCTGGCTCTTGGTTTCTGGTAGCAAGAATTCCAAGTAACTAATGCTTTAGATTAATATAGTGAATATCAGTCAGTTAGCCTGAGGGAGCCGACGGGGCTCACGTCAGAAATAAATCATAAAACCTAAAATTATCATTGTACTGGATAAATATTTCTTACTAGATGCTACAGGAGCTGTGCCTATAACTGGGGTTGAAGGAACAGAAGGTTTGCCTTCACTCTTCATAGCCTCCAAGTGTTGAAGTAAGTCCTCCTTCAGGATTCTGCCATCTTTTCCTGTTCCTTGAACATCATACAAGTTAATCTGAAATATGTTTACAAAATGAAGTAAATGTAAGTTAACTGAATTGCTTGTTTTCATTAATAAAACTGCACAAATTATTTGATTATGACCAAGTGATAAATAACACTAACGCTTTCATTAAAGATAACTGTGGAGAAATGAATCCCTTACTACTGTGTTATCACTCGCGTAATTTACTTAAACACACAAATATTAAATTTTTTATGGAGGAACTTACAACAATGCCACAGTGCTTGAATGAAAGTGAAGGAAAGGCCCAAAATACAGTATGTATAAATGTATGTATACAGTATGTATACCTGCCCGAAACGCTGCGCGTACTAGTGGCTTTACAAGAGTGTAAATACTGTACTATGCTATGTATTCTAACAAACCCAATGTACCTTCTTGTATATAAATAAATAAATAAATATTAAAAAACGAATTTTTGGATGCTACCTACATTCTTTCTCAAAGTACTATATACATCCTTTCCCAAAGTACTATATACATCCTTTCTTAAGGTACTGTATAGTACCAGGCACGTCAAACTGAGGGTCCCCCGAGGGTTATATAGGTCACATTTGTGTTGTCATGAGGACCACACACCCAACGTATCCTCCGAATAGACAGTGTTTTAATACTAAATGTAAAAAGTACATTGCCTGACTGTCCCGCATAGTACATAGTTACACTTATGGGGCTGTTACATTTACCTCCCCATATATTCTCCTCATTTTCTGTTAAGACACTCAAAATTTTAAGATGAATTTTTCATGTTCAATTCTATATATGCAAGTTTTAAATATAAGGAATTTCTTTTTCAGTTTTATTAAACAATACAGATTTTATACAAAATTTGAAAATATCCTGAGTTACTTTATAATTTATTGAAAGACTTTAGTTTTGTTTTATTAGTTTTATAAAACTGTAATATCAATATAGCTATATGTTAAGTACTAATTGTAATTAAGAAGCAATAAAATGCTTGTCCTCATACACTAAGAAGGTTAGGTTAGGTCGTGGTTTTCTATATAGCTTTTCAGGTAAACTCTAATATTCACAATATTTTGGTGCGATTCTGGCAATTAAGTGTATTTATGTACTAAGCCTGTAGTCAGGATTGTACTTACTGTATTACACTTAGTATTAAAATATACTGTCTATTCGGAGGAGGGGTTGTACACAACAACTAATTAAAGTCATTTGATAAAAATTATTGCAGACTTTTTTATTTCTTAAATTTAGAAACATACAATGCACATACAAATGGTTTAGCAATTAGCCACATTCATGAACACAAAGTAATGAAGTAGTTTAACAAAGGAAAAAAAAAAACAGTGTTGAATGTAATGAAACGTCATTTTCTGGGCGAGTCTCGGAGGTTTCCCGGAGCTATCCAGCCTGAATGGATATGTATATCTTTCCGGCATCAGTCAATGCATGGAGTTCTTGCCTACCGGGGACCACGAGCCAAAACCTGGCCCCCCTCTAGAGAGGCACGAGGAGCAATGGCCTATAGAGACCCCCACCCTGTGGTTGGGAGCATTCTATGTCTGCCATCGACCGAGACAGGCACCCAGAAAGGTAGGCGCCCCAAAACAAACCCCTATTCTGGTAAAACTATTGTGACCGAAGGCCGAATAAGTGGACAGAACTCCCAACCGAAAATTAGCAAACTAGCATGATGTCATCATGTCGCCGCACCACTGTCTGCACAACACCCCCCTCCCTGAGAGGGGAAAGGAGGAACCCCAAACCCACCCGCCGGCAACCCAACCTTCAGTTCTAAGGCTGGATGTCAAAAAGCTAGAAAAACACTGCCGACCGGAGGGAGGGAGGGATGCCGGGGAGCCTCCGGGACTCACCCAGAAAATGGCGTTTCATTACATTCAACGCTGGTTTTCTGGGGGGAGCCCCGTCAGATCCCCGGAGCTGCCTCACCACAGATAAGGAAAAGAGGGAAGGATCCGGGAGGCGGACGCCATGCGCCCTAACATAAAAACAAGACCACAGACTAAAAGAAAGGACCTTGCCGATGACATGAGATACCCGAACCCCAGAACAGGAAGGAAGGAAGGAAGGAAGGGAATCTAGGCAAACCAAAATGCATCCACAGCCCTGGAGGCCAAGACACGCAGAGAACAGCAAAGAGCCGCAATCGAACAACAAAAGGAAACACCCCGGCCTGACCAACCAAGCAGCAACCCCAGGACCTCTCAGGAAGCAGCAGACCCAAACATCACCCGAGAAGGAGACTGCATCAAAAGAACAACCTACCACAAGGACCAGCGAGGCAGAAAACCACGAGCGCCAGAGGAGAGCTGGAAACTCCCCAACCCGACCCCTAGAGGTCAACACCAACAGAAGGAGACCTGAAAAACAAAAATACACCATAACCAAAGTGATCACGACAAACCGAGGAGAAGAAGAAAATAGACCACCCGGGCTAACGACCAGGACAGCACCAGAAGTGCAAGATCAGGCCAAAGGTGAAACAACGCCCAAGACAGCAAGCGGAAAGGAGCAGAAGGAACTGCAACACTGAACGCAAGCTGGAGTGGCTCCTCCAGCGCCACCCAATACGAGGCAACAGTACACAGCACCAGAAGACGGTCCCGGAACAACCCCGAAGGAAAAGACAAGACCACCCTATTAGAGACCGAAGAACCCTTTGCAGTGATAAGAAAACCAGAAGGACCGCCAGGAAACCACACACTGCCGCCGAGACGAAGCATGCAGGTGGGAGACCAACAACAAAGCCACCAGCGCCCCCACAAGCGACGAGAACACGAGACAAAAAACCCCAGACGCGAAGACTCGAGGGGAAGAACGAACCAGTCCCGTACAGGGCTGGACCGATCCGCAAAAAAGACGCGGATCCTCGGAAAGTCCCTCAGGATCGGAACCAAGGAATGTAGAGCCCTCAAACAAGACTAGCAAAAACCAGAAGGAACGACCGCCAGGGAACCAGGAACCCAATTCCGGTGAGCTGAAAAGGAACCAACTCAGACAACAGAAAGGTCCCGTCCGGGAGGAACACCCCCCCCCCCCCCCAGGACCCTGGAAGAACCAACAAGGCAAAACATTGAAGAGCCAGGGCCCAGGCAGAGGCCAACGAAGAAACCAAGCACTACGAACTAAAACACGAGACGCGAAGCGAAAAGCAGGGACCCGGCAACCCTAAGGATCAGTGCAACCAGCTCCAGCAGGGAAGAACGAGGCACGTTCAAGAACAAAAACGCACGTTCCGGAAAAAGAACAAAGAAAAGCAGAAGCCAGGACCTGAATCCAAGCTACCCCTGTCCCAAGAAAAGGAACCAGGAGGGCAGGAGCGGTTGACCGGAAGTCCACAACCTCCCACAGACATTGCAACACAAAAGCCTGCAGGGAGAACAAGGAAAAAGGGAACTCAGTACCAAAATTAAACACTGGGGCAGTCCAAAATCAGAGAACGGAACATGGACAGAGGCCCACCCCAGCACCTAACAACAGTATAGCCAATAAGTGCTGACCAAGATACACAACCATGTGTAGCAAAGAGGGGAAAAACAGAAGTAGGCAAGGGAAAAGACCGGAATACGGACCAAGTAGCAGCCGGGAACGCAATGTACACGATCAACCACAACGTGTGGAGTGGGGGGTCACACATACACAGAGGGACACCACGGATATCAGGGGTGCACCCAGGCACCGAAGATAGGCAAGGAAGGAGTGTTCAGAGACCAGATACCAAGTCGATGAAGGAGGACACAAACATGGACTGGGGGAACGAAGGTGTGTCCAAAGAGCAAGAAAAGACCCAGGCGCCGAAAAAGAAACAAAAAACACCGAAATGCGGGGCAGTGCCCCCCAGTACAACAAGATACACGGACAAAGTAGTCACTGTAAGACACACACAAAGTGTCCAAGCAAAACACATAACACCCATGTTAGGAGCCAATGACGCTACCCTGTCAAGTGGGGAAGTGACAGGGTAGACAAGGATGGATCATTGAACACGGGTGGTACACGCACAAGGGAACATAGGCGGAAGCTAAGTACCCAAATGAGCCACAGACACACAAAGAACTATTTCAGTGTCAGTAGGCAGTAAGTGGAATGCACTAGGAAGTGATGTGGTGGAGGAAGACTTTATACACAGTCGCAAATGTAGAGAAGATAGAACCCAGTAGGCTCAGGAAGCTGTACACCTGATGATTGACAGTGGAAAGGCAGGACCAAAGAGCCAGAGCTGAACCCCCGCAAGCATAACGAGGCGAGTACTCCACCAAATTGCAAGAACCAGCACCCAGCCGACAGATTCGCCAGACAGTACAATCTCACCTGCAAAACACACCCCATCGTGTCATGACACAGCTGAGCTGTGCAATGTAACAGGAGCATCCCTAGTGGAGACCATCCAGAGGTGCATGCCCAGTAGAATACGAGGTGCATGCAGTACAGAGGCAGAGGAGGCGCCACTTAGAGCCGCCCCACACTCGCTTCAGAACACCAAGTATCCAGGGGGTTATGACCGGAAAGAAGAAGAGCAAAAACTGCGTAGAATCTGTGAGAAAGAATGCGGAACAACAACACACGTGTACACTGCCCAGAAACAAAATGATCACGCCGGGAACCAGCGCCCGAGGTACGAATCGCACCACCCGTCTTCCGGGTGGTGCAGCTCGTACACCAGTCGTATGTACACATATCGTACATACACCAGCAAGGTGTACGTACATACGAACAAGGCAAGGTAACGAATATGAGGAATATCGAAACAGGAAGGAGAGACGATGTGAATACAAAAGCAGGACTGGAGGGAAACCTCACTGGAAGTCAACAGACGTTCCAAGAACAATGGAAGTACCAAAGAGGTTGCAGGCGATGAGTCACAATAATGTGGCTAAAGTATGATGACCAGACCACACACTAGAAGGTGAAGTACAAGTACAAGCACACAGAGGCACATATGGGCCCAAAGACACCCCAAACCAAGGGACGTGCAAGGATCCCGAAACGAAGGGAATAGCAAGGCAACATAAGCGCGAAAATGGTGCAGAAAGGGGTGAAAAGTACCCCCCAGGAAGGACGGAGCCGAACAAACCGAAAGGGACATGGAACCGAACCCGGGGAGGGGTAGACCCGAGACCAACACAAATGCAGAGGGGGGAGGGGAAAACCCCACTCTGAGGAACTGCAAGCCCCGCTCTGAGGGTACAAAGCCCCAAACGAGGCAAAACGGGGCCTAGGCCCCCCAGACAACCCCTCCCCAACCCCAGGAACCCCTATGGCAGGACCCGGGGCCGAGTCATTTCCCCAAAGCCCCTGCCCCGCAAGTAAAAGCTGGAGCAACCGTACAAATATATACAAATATATACAGCCCATACGGCACGGCTGCAGGAACAGGCTCGAATGCCTCCGCCGCCACCCTGGAAGAGGAAAGCCCCAGAGATGGCCAACCCAACCAGACCCTGCCCCAATCCCGAAACCCACCTACGGTTCGGAGCTGGAAGCAAGAGGAAGGAAGTATGCACAACAGAAGGGGAAGGATGAGGAGGAACGAATGGAACCAGAGGTGAAGCGACTCCCACCCCCATGTCCGGACCCCTTAACCAAAACAAGGCAGTCTCGGGGCATCCGGGGCCGCAACAAACCTTGAGCGTTGCAGCAACCTGCTGCAAACCTAGCATGCAACGCCGCAGCTGCCTGCACCCACACGTCATTATCAGTGGCTTGGGTGAACGGGAGCATGTGTTGATAGACAACACATGTCGCACGACTCCGGGTCAAAACAATCATTGACCCAACAGGCGGAGGCAAAACAGGCGAGTGTCACCGAGACAAAGGGACAGAGCAACCTTCAAACTCGCAAGACGTGAAGGGGAACTCAGGGGTCACATCCATTGGACCACGTAGCCCCTGTGGGGTTTCCCAGGGCCCTTAGCCATGGTTACACGCTAAGGGAAGCCCAGGCAGGGTACTGCGAACCGGCACCCAAGTCTACCAAACAAACTGCTAAAGCTGAACCCCTGGGATGTGTCCACTCACGGGGGCCAAGCGAGGAGGACCACCAAACACAGAAATACAGTGGCACCTCGACATACGATTGCCCCTACTTACGATAATTTCGAGTTACGATATAAATTTAATCGAAAAATGCGACTCGACATCCAATGGTGTCGTCGACATCCGATATTTGTTGGTACACGTTCGGGTTGGCCGAGCGCGTGGTTCCCGGTCACGCGGTCCGACCTGCCTCAGTTTACTACAGCTACCCGCTTAGTGACTATCGCGCCTATAAGAAATTCCGCTTTTGTGGTGATTTTTTGCATTTTGAACATTAAAGCAATTATTATATAATACGCCATGAGTCCCAGGAAAGTCAGTGGTAAGGCTCAACATATGAGATCCCATGTAAGAATGACCATAGAGCAGAAACAAGAGATCATTCGTAAATATGAAGATGGTGTGCAGGTAGGTGAACTGGCTAGGCAGTACAACAAATCTCAGTCAACGATATCCACCATACTAGCTAAGAAAAAGGACATTATGGGTGCTAAAGTGATGCAACATTACAGACAAATGTTAAAACGAATGGAAAAACAAATGTCTCTTGACAAATTTGTAGTGAGACAAACAAGCACTGAACCACAACCAGGTCCTAGTGGTATTCAGGCAAAACGTAGGAGAGAGAGTACCCCAGAGAAAACATCACTGCCTGATGTGATAATGGAAGGGGACTCCTCTTCCAAACAGGAACAACTCTCCTCCTCCCCCATCACCATCTTCCATACGCCATCAAGAGCCCTCCATAAAGGTAAGAGTAACTTTGGTGCTGTATTGTAGTTAGAAAAAACATTGTATTCAGTATAAAATGCATTTTTATGTTAATATTTTGGAGGGTGGGGAACGGATTAATTCAAATCCCTTTATTTCTTATGGGAAAATTCGCTTCGACTTCCGATATTTCGACTTCCGATCCGTCTCTGGGAACGGATTAGCATTGTAAGTCGAGGCCCCATTGTATATAAATATATATACCCCAAGAACAGCAATGGGGGACCACAAAGGCAGACCCCCTCCCCCATCAGGTAGGAGAAGAAGAAAAAAAAAAAAAAAAAAAAACACAAGAGGACAACGTACCCAGGCGGAACAGAGCCAGCCGCTGTCATATGTGAAATCTAGCTGTGCAGTACCCCACGTCCCTACCAGTGACAATCACTACCCCCTACCCAGAGACAAATAAGGGTAAGAAAAAACCGAGCTGACTCCAAGGGTGGCCAAGTACCGAGCAGTAAACGGCACAGTGGAGGTAGATCCCGAGGTGACTTGTGGAAGAAAGCCTCAAGCCCCAAGGGCAGTACTTACAGGACACCTAGGGAAGGGAACCCTAGGCGCATGCAGCCCGAATATTGTGGAATATGTCTCCTGGCTCACTCACCACCTGTAGACAGCCCACACCACAAGGCACAGAACTGAAACAAAAACCGGAGCCAGAGGCACGACTGCACCAGACTTCCATCAGCCAAGAACTGAAGGTTGGGTTGCTGGCAGGTGGGTCTGGGGCTCCCCATTCCCCCTCCCGGGGAGGGGGGGGTGCGCACACACCGGCGCAGCGACATGATGACGTCATGCTAATTTGCTAATTTTCGTTTGGAGAGTTCTGTCCACTTATTCGGCCTTCGGTCGCAATAGTTTTACCAGAATAGGGGGTTTGCTTTGGGGCGCCTACCTTTCTGGGTGCCTGTCCCGGTCAATGGCAGACATAAAATGCTCCCAACCACAGGGGGGTTCTCCATAGGCCATTGCTCCTTGTGCCTCTGTAGAGGGGGCCAGGTTCTGGCTTGTGGTCCCCGGTAGGCAAAAACTCCATGCATTGACTGATGCAAGAAAGATATACATATCCATTCAGCCTGAATAGCTCCGGGGGGCCGACGGGGCTTCCCCCAGAAAAATAAATTTTAAACGGCAACATATACAGTACTTCTATGCAACGGCAACAAATACATTGTACAAAAATTACAAAAGTTGAAAATGAACATTTATTTACGACTATTCAATCATTTTTAGTGTTTTGTCCCGAGGCGTGACACCTCTTTTTTAATGACAATTTTGCTATGTCTGGCTGAAATGTCTGTGCAGTTCCCACTTTAATGAGAAATGACAAGTGTTTATCAGTCAACCTGTATGTATATATATAGGTACATGTATGTATGAGTATGTGTACCTGCATATACAACATTAATAATTGTGAAACTAGCATCAAAAGATTGTTATTTGCTTAGCTAAACGAACTAGAGGGTTCAGTTCCTGAACTGATTATGTGCCTCTGCAACCCTTTACACCACCGCCCACGGGATGGGTATGGGGTGCATAATAAAGAAATTGAATTGAAATTTGTGCGGGCTACAGGTATGCTGGTTAAGGGTCGCATGTGGCTCGCATGTTTGACATGCCTGCTGTATACAACGTACTGCAGGACATTGCTTACAGTACCTTAGAAAGGATGTAGGTTACATTAGAAGATTGTTTTTTAATACATTTATACATGTATTGGGACTTTCCTTCATCACAATTTTTTGTACTAGATGACATATGGATGAAATAATATATTAAAACCAAATGATACTATACATTTTAATCTACTGCCTGCACTTGATTCTTCTCACTCCACCTTATCCTTGTCTCCTCCCACTTGTTATCTTCAATGATTTTAAAGGTAACTTCTGGCTCTTGCTGGTTTTTTTTTTTTAGAGGTCATCCAACAGGAATGCAGTTCATATATAAGTCATCATTATAATATTATCAATGATTTTAAAGGTAATTTTTTATATCTTTTACTGAACATCCAATACAATTGTTTTCCTTGTAATAGTGGTCATCCAAACACAATTAAGAAGTCATCAACATCATTATTACACCATTTCCCACTTGTGGTTGGGAAGGCAGCAGCCTGGAAGAAACAGGGGTGGCATGGTGTAGCAGGAGCTATTGAGACATGCATAAAAACTTAAGTTAGAGCAGAAAAAATCTCCATTCTGAGTCATTTGTGCTAGAAAGTTAAAAGAATGAAAATGTCATGGAAAGACATGGAGTTTGAATGCTGGTAAATCAATAGAGGACTTTAATAAAACAGTTTTGTTATACTGTACTGAATGAATCAGAGTGGTAGAGAGTTCATTTTCAAGTAATTTTCAAAGTAGGAGATGAAGACCAAGATTACAACCCATCTTTCAAATACCTGTATGTAGAACCTATAGCTACTATGGATGCAATGTGCAAAATATGGACTGTTAAACTAAACAAAATATCACGTTATGCAACACTGTATTTAAATTCGAAAGGGCATAAAGTGAATTACTAACCCTTAACCTTTAGTTCTCAAATTTATTCCAGGATCATGCCTTCCCACCCAGGATGACAGTGGAGAGAGGCTGAAATGCATTCACTACATATACCTTGTATTCCATTGCAATTCTTCTCACTGATGGGGTTGTGAGAATTTTTCCTTTCGGAAGTGTGAAGTTGCCTGCTTCAATGGCAGCCCCTTCCACAGGACGACCAACAGATATGGCTTCTCCTTCTTGTACCTCTGCTCCTACCGAGTCATCTGTTTATGGCAAAATGTGCAAAACTATCTTATGAATTAGATCTAAAGTGAGGTAACCTTTCTTACTCCGTCAAACAAAACTGTGGCAAGCAGCAGTATGTTGTTTTGTATTTATCAGCTAATGCACAAAATCATCTAGCTGCTTTTAAGTAAATACTGTATAGCACCTAATGTCCTAAAAATAAACATGAATATACAGTAATATACTGTATTGTATTATTCCTCACCTTCTTTGGACACTTCAATATCCACAAGTGCTTTGCCCACAAAAGCAGTGTCATCAACTTCATAATATAACTTGCGAATCACGCCATCGTAACGGCTCGTGATAGTGACAGAAGCCTTGTCAGACTGTACTTCACAAATGCTGTCAAACTGTGCCACAGTGTCTCCTTCACTCACGAACCTGCTCACAATAAAAACTATTTTCAAGGGGTGAATAGTTGTATCCTCAAATTACAGTATGCAAAAATGTTTTTGCATACTGTAATTTGTTGGGCACGAGAAATGCATCATGGAGATGCCTCCAGACTGAATTTCCCATGCTATATGGGCTAATTTCACTTAGCAACATTTTCATTTCAACCTATAATATAACAGACAACTACCAAATGAACATGTCAGCAAAAACATTTAACCACCTCTACCTTATTTTTCACAACCCCAACCTCAAAACTTATTTTTAAAAGGTAACAAGGCCATACCTGAGTGAGCAAAAACCTTGCTAACTCAAAATGAAATCGAACCACAAACTTTGCACTTAATATTTTCAAAAGCTTTCCCACAGCTCCAACTACTTTTTTGTAAAGTTGAGTCCATCTACAAAATTCATCAAAACATGACTAGAGCCATATTAAGTATGTTACTGTTAATACCTTAATATTTTCCACACTGTACGTTCACCTAGCGAGATTTTAATTTCAACCTATCATATGAGGAACAACTATGAAGACAACCTGTCTGTAAACAGAGTTAACTAAATGCATATTTCCAATGCACTAGCCTTCAAATCTCATTTTCAAAGAAAAAAGGACTCATAATATTAAACAAAAACTGGGATTCTCAAAATTAAGATGAACCAAAGAACTTGATTTTAAATAAATAGGGCCTTGGCTTCCCCAAGGATCTTATTCATTGAATTGAGGTTCCACCGTATAATGAAGAGCACATGTGGTATAAACTAAGAAACAAGATGGTGAGAACTAAAACAATCCATTCTGAGTGGCTTCTCAGTTGCTCCCAGAGCCAACAGCCAGGGTCCACCCAGAACACTGGTAAGATGCCAAGCACTCATTAATCTTAGCCCTACTATAACAAGGAACTTTGCCAATTGTCTTACCACATAATTAGGGCAAATAGAGTGCAATGTAACTAAATGCAGGAATGTGAACATGCAGAATGCCACCCAACAAGGGCACAAAGTCAAACTGGTGAGGCCCACAGAGAGAAGCCCCAGAATGAATAGCAAATAATGAAAGAATAAGAAACAGCAGCCTGTGGCAGTGTGTGAAGGGGCCTGACAGCTGAGTGGACAGCAATTCGGATTCGTAGTCCTGAGGTTCTGGGTTCGATCCCCGGTGGAGGTGGAAACAAATGGGCAGTTTCTTTCACCCTGATGCTCCTGTTACCTAGCAGTAAATAGGTACCTGGGAGTTAGACAGCTGTTACGGAGCTACTTCCTGGGGGGCGTGTAACAAAAAGGAGGCCTGGTCGAGGACTGGTCCGCGGGGATGCTAAACCCCGAAATCTTCTCAAAATAACCTCAAGATGGTCCCATAAAAAGACACGGAACCTCTAGACAAAGCTTTGGGTAACTTGGGCAGAAACATTAATAGTCAGAGAACAACCCAGTCACCCACCCAGGAACTGGCTTCATTTTTGTTGATCTGGAAACCATCACTGGAAAGGCAGGTAATGTACCATGCACCCTGACAGGCAGAGAACTCTACAGGGGGCCCAGGAAAGCTCCCCAGAAGATCCAGGAACCCACCTGGAGACCCAAAACACACACATCAAGAATTGGATAAACTGCGATATTTGAAAATATGGCCAAGAGGCATGCACTTCCACAGCCAAGGCACAAGACCCAAGTCCCACCCCAGGGTATGAACCCAGAGAACAAGGCAACAGATCAGGTATGCCAGTGTCCCTAGCAGCTAAAGCAGGAGACCCAGGCACTAAACAAGAGATGATGGGACCCCAAGGTAACTCTAAAGACATTATTGGGTAACCAGACCAACTACACAGGAGGTCTGGTAGCTGAGCGGACAGAGCACAGGACTCGTAATTCTGTGGACCGGGTTCGATTCCCGGACCAGGCAGAAACAAATGGGCAAAGTTTCTTTCACTCTGATGTTCCTGTTACCTAGCAGTAAATAGGTACCTGGGAGTTAGACAGCTGTTACGGAGCTACTTCCTGGGGGTGTGCCTGTGTGTGTGTGTGTGTGTGTGTGTGGGAAAGAAAAATAAGTTAGTTAGTAGTTAGTTACAGTTGATTGATTGACAGTTGAGAGGCAGGCCGAAAGAGCAGAGTTCAACGCTCGCAAGAAAAACTAGGTGAATACAGGAGGCCCAGGAGAGATGCCATAAAAACCAGCGTTGAATGTAATGAAACGCCATTTTCTGGGGTGATTCCCATAGCTTACTAGGCTGATATGCTAATGTCAGACTTTGGCATCAGTCATGTGTATGGAGTTCTATGGGCCTACCGGGGACCACGAGCCAGAACCTGGCCCCCTCTAGAGAGGCAAGGGGAGCAATGGCCTATAGAAACCCCTGTGTAATTGGAAGCATTCTATGTCTGCCATTGACCGGGTTAGGCACCCAGAAAGGTAGGCATCCCAAAACAAACCCTTATTCTGGTGAAAACTGCAACCAAAAGCCGAACGAGTGAATAGAACTCTCCCCCCCAAAAATGAGCAAACTAGTATGACTTCATCCGTCGTCACGTTGCTGTCTGTGCAGCCCCACCCTCCCCGGGAGAGGGAAGGGTAGCCCCAGACCTAACGTGCCGGCGATCCACACCCGAGTTCTGAGGCTGGATGTCAAAACACGCGAAAAAACTGCCAACCGAAGGGAGGGAGGGATGCCGGGGAGCCTCCAGGACTCACCCAGAAAATGGCGTTTCATTACATTCAACGTTGGTTTTCTGGGGGGGAGCCCCTATGACTCCCCGGAGCTAACTACCCACAGAGGAAAAGAATAGGGACTTACCCGTGAAGCGGTTGCTGCTCACTCCTCAACCCCAAGTCGAGACAACAGGCTGCATCCACTGACCCAAAGCGACACAGGCCCAACTGGGCCCAGGAATATTACAAGGTAACGAACAGTCAGGACCCTGTTCGAATGCCAAAATTCCCGCGTCTGAATGTCAACCCAGAACATATTGCCAAAGACGGCAGCTAGAGCCGAGAACTTGCGGACATTATGTGCATGGGGATAGACCGCAGGCTGGCTAGCCTGAATCCTTGTGTTGCTCAGGGCTAATTAGCATTTGTCACCCACAGGGGCATACAAAAAATATATATATATATATTTTTTCTTCTAAATCTGTTCATGTGTGTTCTCTGATCGTGGGAACAAAAGTAAAAAAACCGTAAGTGGCATATATTGCCCGCTTTAGGGTGGGGAAGTCTGGCAAAAAACAGGCGCCGACTCAGCGTGCGTCCCAGACGGTCTGTTGCTTGCCAGCTGTCAGGCAGGAGTGGCCACAAAGAGATAATTACCTAATTATTTCAATGTCTGATTGATATTTCATAGTTTTTTTGCTGTCGTATTATTCAATTGTGTGTAGTGTGATATATTTATATAATAAAATGAGTGAATCATTGCTGTACTCAAAATTATGGTGTGCATATTGTTGATTCAATTATTATGTTCATCAAACAGTGAACAAATACTTTGTCGGTTATTACACTATATACACAGGTTATATATAAGTATCTGCATGTTTTGTTCACCATAACGAACCACTAAGTTGGTATTATGAGTCAAAAAGCAACGAGGAGTGACCGCCACACACCAGCCAGCCACTCGCTGCCACTCACTCCCTCAACACCTCACTCGCCCACATTCTCCTCCCACCATATTGTTTTTGCTTTTATTCACTATATACAGACGTTACATATAAGTATCTACATTCGTGTTCACCATAACGAACCACTAAGTTGGTATGCTCAGTGGCAGTGGCAGCCCGCCACTGGCTGCCACTTCTTCCTCCCTCCCTCAACTCACCTGACTTGACCACATTCTCCTCCCACAATACTGTTTTTGCTTTTATTCACTACATACAAATATTATATATAAGTATCTACATGTTTTGTTCACCACAACTGTACAACTTAGCTGATATAGTTAGTTCAGGCACTAAGAGACGTTGCTATACAGTCAGCTGGCGTTTTTTTTTTTTTTTTCCAGGGTTATTCCTGCGCGGGCCCTAAGCCTCTGGCTGGCCCACTAAGTGTTGCTTGTTTGTTTTACTTGGGCGGAGTATGAGTATTTATTACTCGTATGGTCGCTTCAGTAAGATTTTGCCATGTGTGTTTAACAACTTCTTCTGCTCTGTTGAATCTAAGTTGAAATCTTAATGGGTTTGTAACTGTGCACTGTGTTAGATAATGTTCCAGTGGTCTGTCGGGCATTTCTCCACAGTGCTGACATTTCCTCTCATCTTCCGGAACCTGTAAGCCTATTTCCCATGCACATGGGTATCCAAGCCTGATGCAATGTAAGTGCCCTTCTGTTGCTCTACTGCTCCCTTTCATCAAACTAAGCGGTTCGTAGTTGGTTGAATTCTTGTACCAACCCGCAGATCCCGATGTTGCAACTGCTGTGTTGTGGTCACTGTACATCTTTTGCATTGCTCTGTTTCTAATTACTTTCTTAATCTGTGAAGAATTTGATGTTTCTGCCCGGGAAGCTGGCGGCTGCCTCCCTCACACATCCAAGGTCAGACGCACTAAAATTTCACCCCCAACAATACTGTTTGTGGTGTTATTACCCTATATACAGACGTTATATATAAGTATCTACATGTTTTGTTCACCATAATTGTTCAACTAAGCCAGTATAATGCCCAAAGAGCATAGTGCCACCTCTACCAACATGACAAATCATGCAGATGTTGCCACCCCATCACCAAAATGGCTTCTTCCCCACACTCCTTTTGCTGTTATTACACTGTATATACATGTTATATATAAAAGTATCTACATTTGTGTTCACCATAACAAACCACTAAGTTGGTATGCCGAGTGGCAGTGCCGCCACTGGCTGCCACTTTCTCCCTCCCTCACCTCACCTGACTCGCCACCATTCTCCTCCCACCATACTGTTTTTGCTTTTATATACAGATGTTATATATAAGTACCTGCATGTTTTGTTCACCATAGTGAACAACTAAGCTGGTATAGTGAGTCCAGACAGTAAAAGGTGGTCACACAGAGTCAGCAGACAATGCTACCTCCCTCCCCACCAAGATTACTCCTCCCACTACAGCACTAATTATCACAACAATCCTGCTATTATCAGAATCCTGGTCATTTTTATCACAGTCAGGGGGTCTTCTGTAATAATATCACTAAATAATAGCATGAACATATATATTATGGCATTTTTAGGCGATGCTGTGGTCACAAGCTGAACAGCAGTGCTGTGAGCTCATGCTGCGTGCGTCAGGCTAGGTGACTCACTAAATACTGAGGCCCTCACAACCAGGAACTTGGCCCACGATTTTTTTTTTAAATGGCGTCTGTTTACAAGAGCCCTGATAAAGATGAAATGAACCCTGTGTATCTGCGGGCCGTTTAAATCTTGCGTAGTACTCCAATACATCATATGATGGGATGTGCATTTTATAGCAAGTCATTGAACACATCATACGCTGTGTTGCACAACTTAAAGGTTAATAACCCTGCGGACGACCTGGGAGACCTGCACCCTCAAACAGGGAAGAAGGGAAACTGGATCAACCCAAAGCGCGTCCACGGACACAGAAGCCATGGCACGCAAATAACGGCGGAGAGCCGCAACCGGACACAAAACATGATGCACCCCCGGCCGAACCAACCAAGCAAGCATCAACAATCCAGGGACCCCTCCGGAACACAGCAGTCTCATTCTTCGCCAGAAAAGAAGAAGGAGGCTGCAAACGAACAATCCGATCACCCCGATCGAAGGAGCAGAAACCTCTGCGCCGGAGGAGAGCATGAAGCTCACCTACCCGACCCCAGAGGCTAATGCCAACAGGAAAAGAGCCTCCGAAAAACAATCTGGAACCGAAGGGGGCCACAACAAAACGAGGAGAAAGAAAATAAAGCACTGTCAAATGACCAGGACGGCCCAGGCGGTGCATGAGCAGGCCGGAGGTGAAACAAAGCCCGAGACAGCTTGCGAAACGGCGCAGATGTGACACCAATACCGAGAGCAAGCTGAAGCAGCTCCTCCAGCACTGCACAATACGAGGTGACAGTGTTAGGTATAAGGAGACAGTCCTGGAACAACCAAGAGAGAAAGGACACCACCCTAACAGAAAGCGAAGTACAACGACGAAGACGTAAGAAGAACCAGAAGGACCGCCAGTTAACTTCATACAGCCGCCGAGATGAAGCCCACAGGTGGGACACTAATAAGGAAGCCACCTGATCATCATAGAGATGATAAAATCGAGTCAAAAATACCATACGCGAAGACTTGAGAAGATCGAACCATCCACTTGACGTACTGGTCCGATCTGCTGGAAGAGGCAGAGCCGCAAAAGAACCTCCGGATTCGGACACCGAGCAAGCAGCGCCTGAAACCATGGCTGGGCTGCCCACCAAGGGGCCAAGAGGACTACTCTTCCCCTGGTAAGTCTCCAAGCGAGTCAGGACCTGGAGCAACAGCTGAACTGGGGGAAAGAGGTACAGGAACCCCCACCTCGACCAGTCCTGCCGAAAGGCGTCGTCTCTGACGGCCTCGCAGTCGGGAAAGAGTGCCACATACAGAGAAAGGCGCCGTTACCACGCCGACGCGAAGAGGTCCACCTCGGGGCGTCCGAACATCTGGCAAAGCCAACGGAAGGAGTCGGCGTTGACCGTCCATTCCGTGAAGAGGGGAGCGCAACAAGACAGGCCGTCGGCCTAGACGGTGGACACTCCGTACACGTGAACTGCCAGGACAGCCAAACTCCAAGAACTCAGCAGACGAGTCACCCGAAGCGACCAGCGCCAAAGAGCTAAGGACCGCATCGAACATCCCCTGGTTCAGACAATGAACCACCGGAGAGCAGTTCGAATGGAGCCGAATCGGCAACTCGAATCCTCCGAAGAACAAACCACACTGCCACGAACTCCTGCACAGCTGTGGGCTCGACAGAAGGACAGACCCCCACCGTCCCTGGCCGGCCTGTTGAGCACTGGTCACAAAGTCCCAGCCGAGAGACGACGCGCCCGTAAACACATCAAGCGAGGCTCAGGTAGGCGCCAAGGCACTGAATACCGAAAAATCCGAAAAGGAAGCCGGTGACGCAGCAACCAACGCAAAGCCCCCCGGGGTCCGAACCCAACGATCGCGAGAGAGGCGGAAGAGACGTCCCAAAAAGAACCAGAACAGTCGATGAAGTCAAACCTGACCCGGCAGGTAGACCAGCATCGCGAAATTCAGGCTCCCGCACAGACCCTCAAGCAACTGCCGGGTGGCCCGGGAGCCCCCCAGAAACAGACACAAGCGGAACCACAGCCGCAGAAGAGACTCTGAAGAAAGAGACAAGGAAGCGGTCCGAGAGTCCCACACAAGGCCCAGACAGGTCCGAACCTGGGAGGGAACCAGATGGGACTTCCTCCAGTTCACCAAGAACCTGAACCCGGCGAGCTGAGAAAGAACCAGAACCCTAGCTAGCAAACAAGCAGACTGGCTGGGAGCTCAAACCAGCCAGTCGTCGAGGTAGGCCAACACCCGAACACCTAACATATGCAGACGGGTCACCACGGCTGCGTGAAAATGCGAGGTGCCAGGTTCAAACCGAACGGAAGACAACGAAACCGGTAAACACGAAGCCCCACAACAAAACCGAGACAGTCCCCGAGCCCCCATGAATCGGGACATGCCCAAAAGCGTCCCGGAGGTCCAGGGACACCATCCAAGCGGCCAGCTCCAACATGAGCCGAACCTGGGACAGCATGGTCATCCGAAAGGAGGGGCAATGAACCCAGGGGTTCAGACAGGACAAGTCCAGAATGAACCGCAGGTCCGCACAGTCCCGTTTCGGGACTGGAAACAGACGGGAAACCCATCTGAGGGACGTTGTCGTTTCGACCACGCCCAAGCAAACGCACTCCAAGATGACCTGACAGAGCGCAGGGGAAGAAGCCTGCCTCGCCAGCCCCGAACCCCCGCAAGGGGAGGAGCCACGCAACGCCACCAGATGCCGTGTGAAACGACCCGAAACGCCCACAAATCGTGGGACCAGGCGTGAGCGAACAGCGCAAGCCTCCCCCCATCGCCCCGTCAATGAAGCGAACTGCGAAAGAGCCGGCGCCCCCTTACGAGACCCAGAACCTTGCACAGAGCGAACACCGCACCGACCAGACGAAGGCGGGTCCGAAGGAGGAGCTGAACCCGAACCTGACACCAGTGGCCTACCAAGACGAGAGGAATCCTGAGCCTTGGCACGACCCTTCCGGGAAGGTCCACCATGGGACCCCTGGAGAACCAGCAAGTCCGACATAGGACGGCAAGAAGCCGAAGCAGCCTGAATATACTGCTCAACGGCGGAAGCCTCAAACACAAGAGGGCAAAATGGGGAAGACATCCTAAGAGCCAAGGCCCAAGCGGATTCCACAGAGGCAAGCACCGTCTGCCAACACGCCAGCCAGGAGGCACAAAACAGAGCCACTGCATCCCGCAAGACAGGCCCGAAAAGCTTCAGCAAGGCAGCCGACGAGCAAGTCGCTGAGGCCAAGGCGCCAGACCCAGGAACAGCCCCAAGCGCCCCCACACCCTCTGTGAGCCAGTCGGAAGACAGATCCAGGACGGAAAAGAAGTGCAAGGCTGCAACCAAAGGCCCGAGCGCGCAAGTCCTCCGCCACCTGCGCCACCGAAAGGGAAGGAGCTTGCACATGGAGCTGAATGACATCCTGGGAAAGGGCAGGAGCAAACAAGCACTCATCGAGGTGCTCAAGGTCGCCCCCCCCCCCCCCCAGGAAAACCTGAAGCACCATCAAAGCCTCCTGCCACTCAAGCATGTGGAAATGGCAAAAGGAGTGCCAAGCCTCCAAGGTAAAAACAGGACAGTCCGCCAGCCAGGACGACTCCAGAACCTCGTAACTGAGCCAGAAAGGGAACGAAGTCCCAAACCTGAAAGCCGAGGGATCCATTGCCGAGGCATAATCCGGGTCACGCAGGAGGTTTGTTGCAAGGGCCGGCTGCACCGCAGCAGGTTGGATGCGATAAGCCGAAAACCTCCGGAAAGACAGAACCGAAGTGCCCAGGGAACATGGAAACAAACCAGGGGAGGGGCAGACAACAACTCCAACTCGTACGAAGAGGGGGTAAAAGAAAACCCCACTCCTTGTAACAGTAAGCCCCGCTCAGAGGGTAGAAAAACCCAGGTGGGGTCCAGTGGAGCCCAAGACCCCCAAAGTCAGTCCTTCCCCAGCCCCAGGGTCCTCCTCTGCAGGAGGAGTCCTCCGTCCCTGAAACTGAGTCCTCCCCCAAGCACTGACCCCACTAGACAAGGCCGGGGCAGCAGTAGAAGCCGGACAGAATGAGGCCCACTGGTCAGACCCAGATGCTTCGGCCGGGGGAGGAGACTCGAATGCCTCCGTCGCCACACCAGAAGGGGCATCCCCCGAGGCTGCCCGAGTCTCAAGACCAACTAACAACCCCTGCCCCGACTCCGAAACCCTCAGACGTTTCGGGGCCCGGAAGCAGGGGAGGGGGACCAGAATGAACAACAGGAGGGGAAGGACCAGGAGGTGCGGACTGAACCAGGGTCAAAGCGACTCCCACCCCCAAGCCCAGGTCCCTATGAGCAAAACGGGGCAGCCCTGGGGCATCCGGGTGAGCGTTCAACCGAGTGCGTTGCAACAACCGAAACCTAGAATGTACCTGTACCCAATGTACACATTGGGTACAATGTACACAGCCAATAGAATGTACACAGCCTGTACCCAAAGATGATTATCCACAGATTGGGTAAATTGAGTCACCAGCGAGCAACAATACTTACAGGACTCACGGTCGAAAGTGTCACCAACCCAACAGGCTGCGTGACGGAGGCAAAAGAGTGAGAGTCGCCCTGAGATGAGGGAATCGAATCACCCTCAAACTCGCACGAAGCGAGGGGGGGGGGGCCCCGGGGTCACATCTATCAGACCCAAGCATCCCCTAGGGGATTCCCAGGATCCTGAGCCTTTACTTGAAGAGGACTTGTGCTAAGGTAAACCCAGGCAGGGTACTGCTAACCGGCAACCAAAACTACCAAACAAACTGTCTAAAAGCTGAACCCCAGGGACGTGTACACTCATGGGGACCAAGCAGGGAGCACCACCATGTATCAGGGTGAGGCCAAACACCAGTGGCAAATAGGGCAGAACCTCCCACCAAGGCAAAAAGAAAAAGAAAAACGAAACCTCACACGAGGACAATGTACCCCAAGGAACAGAGCCGGCCGCTGTGATAGGTGACAACTAGCTGCGCAGCACCCTGCGCCCCTTACCAGTGCGAAAACTAACTCTTACCCTAAGGTAAACTAGGGAGACAAAACACCCAAGTACTCAAAGGGCGACCGAGAAACCGAGCAGTAAAACAGACACACACAGGCAGACCCCGAGGAATTTGTGGAAGGTAACCCCAAGCTCCAAAGGCAGTACTTACAAGGCACCTAGGGAAGGGAACCCTAGGCGCATGCAGCCTGAATACTGAGGAATAACTCCTGGCTCTCGCACCCCTGGAGAACAGCAGCCACACTCAAGGCACAGCGCCGTAAAAATACTGGAGCCAGAGCACACAACCGAACCGATAGCATCAGCCTCAAGAACTGGGGTGTGGATCGCCGGCGCGGTAGGCCTGGGGCTACCCCTCCCCCCTCCCAGGGAGTGGGAGGGCTGCGCAGACAGCGGCGCAACGACGGGTGATGTCATACTAATTTGCTCGTTTTTGTTTGGGGAGTTCTATCCACTTGTTTGGCTTTTGGTTGCAATTTTCACCAGAATAGGGGGTTTGTTTTGGGATGCCTACCTTCCTGGATGCCTAACCCGGTCGATGGCAGACATAGAATGCTTCCAATTACACGGGGGTTTCTATAGGCCATTGCTCCCCTTGCTTCTTTATAGGGGAGCCAAGTTCTGGCTCGTGGTCCTCGGTAGGCCCATAAGAACTCCATACACATGACTGATGCCAAAGCCTGACATTAGCATATCAGCCTAGTAAACTCCGGGGAGCTGTAGGGAGCTCCCCCCAGAAAATGTCCCACAAAACTTGAGCATGCACTCTGTAAATAACATCTTTATTCTCATTCAGCAGATCAGCAAGACATAATATCAAGTGAAGAAGACGAATGAAGACAATGAAGACGGAACACCACGAGCGTAGCTCTCATCCTGTAACTACACTTAGGTAATTACACACACACAGTACTAGTATGGCATCATGAAAATTATATGTAATCTCAATTTACTGCAATGTGTGCAGATGATGAATGAGATTTTTCCAAGTAAATGCATGACTATCAATGTGCGCAATATGATACAACTTAATTACAAACAGAAGCACGTAAAGTCCAGCATAAATTGGCAGTGAGCAACCACAATTTATTATTAATTTAGTGTAATTTGATGCCAAGCAGCCACAAAGCATTAACAAAGATCTTATTTCACAACAGTTACAACAAATTCTAAAGGTCAATTACCATTCTTTGATGACCACTTCTTTGATGCCCTCACCAATATCAGCAAGGAGGAATGGAACAACCCTGTGACCTGCAGGTGTTGTGTGCATGAGCCTCTCAACTCCGTGATCTGGTGATAGCAGCCATTTACTCCTAGGTGTGAAAATACTACAAGGATCCCACAGAGGAGCCACACGGGTTTGTGGGGTTCTTAAATATTGTTGGCAAGTAGAGTATCTCTGAAAAAAAAAGGCAGAGAATTACAATGTAGTACACTGTACCTGTATTCAAAATCGTCTATCTGAATCCCTCAGCGACTTTTATTGCTATCACCTGCCACCTATTTTGGTATTATGTCATTATTAAATTAAGCTTATTTCAGAGTAAAAATGTGTTTCTTCATTCAGCACCAACATTACAGTACGTGAATACTGTACAGTGGAACCTCGAGTGACGAGTGGCTCCCGTTACGAGCATTTCAAGCAACGAGCAAGCCACTCCCAGAATGTCTCTCTCGACTGACGAGCTTTCGCTCGATTAACGAGTGCTCCCGCTGGTTCTCGGACACCTCCGACGACAGTTTTGTTGTTGTTTCACAAGATAAGTTTTTAACATGACGAGCTCGCTGCTGGAATGGATTAAACTCATTAATCGAGGTGCCACTGTATATTATATTTCTTCTTTACTTACATACTTTTAGGCTTTGGGTAGTTTTGAGTAATTCTGTGGACCCACCAGAATGGGTATTAGTACAAAGTTTTAAAGATAGAACACACATGGGTTACGAGTGTGTTATTGCTTGTGTAGTAGTCGGGTTCATTCTCGACTCACAATCAGCAATTTGGGGTTTGAATCCAGTGCAAGACAAAAATGGTTCGGAATGTTTCCTATCACCTAATGTACTTGTTCACCTAGCAGTAAATAGGTACACTATAGTTAGTCAGCTTGTTGTGGGGTTGCATCCTGGGGAGGGTCAGTAGTCTAACCTTAGGGAGACCTCGATATAAGGCTAACATGTACATATACACTGGCTGACTGGTGGTCCCCTAACAAAATGACATTATGCTGAAAATTATAGGTCTGTCATAGTTTTGAATAGTGGCATATGTTCATGATGATCATTGTAATACAAATATTCTGCAAAACATTTTGAACAAATGTTATGTTCAAAACAGCTAAAACTCAGTGGTTTTAGCTGTTGCTCCAAAAAACCAACAGCTAAAACTTATTGCTATGTTTAGATATTAGGTTCATTATTGCACATGATGCCGGTAAATGCAGTGGAACCTCAGTTAGCGAACGTCCCTCTTTACCAATTATTCAGGTTATTAACGTAATTTTTTTGGAAAACTTGAATCGGGTTACGAACTTTGCCTCACCTTGCGACTTTGTTGATACAGTATACTTATGGGTCGACCAAGCATGTGGTTCCTGGTGGCATGGGCGACCGCGCTTCAGATTACCAGTGCCTCCGCTTAGTGACAATCGCGCTTGAATTCTTTGTAACGAATTTCGTTGTTCTGCTTTTTTGGTTTTGACCAAAAATAATTATTGTATATTATGCCATGGGTCCCAAGAAAGTCAGTGGTACGATTCAACCAAAGATAATAGTTGTGAGAAGAGGCAGTAGAGGATGTCTCTTCCTCAAGAAAATGTGTGAAGTATGGGAAGAACTGCAAAGTTTTGTTGAAAAAACTCACCCAGATAACGCTGTAGCAGGCTAATGCATTGACTTTTTGAATGACTGATGTCTCACTACAGACAAGTGTTAAAATGTAGGGGAAAAACAAGTGTCTATAGACAGATTCTTAGTAAGACAAGCAAGCAGTGAGCCACAAGCAGGTCCTAATGGTATGCCTGCAAAATGTAGGAAAGAAAGTACCCCCAGAGAAGTCATCACTGCTTGATGTTGTAATGGAAGGGGACTTCCCTTGTAAACACTAACACCTCTCCTCCCCCGCGCCCCTCCTCACTGTCTTCCATACACCAACAAGTCATCAATAAAAGTAAGTGGTAACTTGTACATACTATAGTACAAAATATTTGTGTGTGCATTATATATGAAATGTATTTTGAAGTTACTATTTTTGGTAGTGTGGAACAGATTAATTCAATTTACAGTACATTATTTCTTATGGAAAATTTGTTTCGGGTTATGAATTTTCGGCTTAAGACCTGTCTCTGGGAACGGATTATCGAAAACCAAGGTATCACTGTATATACAACTAATCCACAATAACATGTCACGGCAATATCTGTTAACCTTTAACCCATAAACTGCTCAGCAAAAGGGGCAGAGAAGCAAAAAATATTTGCATTATGTAAAAATTACTTAAAAATGTTAAACAAATCTCCAACTTATTGGCTTCAGCGTTGTGAAACTTTCATCAAAATATTTTCAAAAATTTACTTTAGATGAATTTTTGAAAAAGAAGAACGTTTGGTTGATAAGGAGAACAGCTCCTATCACTGATCATATAAGATCAGTGATATATAAGAAACATCACTGAAATATAAGAAAAAGTTAAAAAATGAAATGAAAATATGAATATATAAAAAAAAACTATACTCACGAAATGAACGGTATGGAAAACAATACAGCTCAATTCCAATGCAATTCACACAAAATAATTAAATCAAAGTGAAAATAAATCAAAATCTATGAAAATTCAATTTATCAATGCAATCAGAAACATTGAAATGGAATTGTAACATATTTAGTATAGCATGTGTATTGCTCTTACATGCAACAGATGGCACTGTTTTTCAAGAAAAGCATAGTTTTATCTGTCACAGGTGTGGCATCTATACTTGTATCGTGAACAGTATGGTAAACAACACAGCTCAATTCCGTCACAGGTGTGGCATCTATACTTGTACCTACAAAATGAACGGTATGGCAAACAACACAGCTCAATTCCAACACAATGTCACACAAAATAATTCAATAAAAAATAAAACAAATCGTAATCTATGAAAATAAAATTTATCAATGCAATCGGAAACATTGAAATGGAATTCATGACATATTTATTATTGCGTGCATGTTGCTATTATGTGCAACAGATGGCGCTGTTTTTCAAAAACGCGTTTTTACCTGTCACAGGGGTGGCATCTATATAATAGGTACATAAAGACGTGCTTATTCGAATGAAACGTTGTGTCAAAATTTGAAAGCAATCGGTGAAGAATTTTCAGAGATTACAGTGTATGTTGCTCTTACGTCCAACAGATGGAGCTGTTTTCAAAAAACGCATGTTTTTTCCTGTCACAGGTGAGGCATGTATATAGTAGATATATAAAAAGACGCGCCTATTTGAATGCAAAGTTGTGTCAAAATTTCAAAGCAATCGGTAAAGATGTTTCGAAGATTTCCCTCACAGGAAAAACACAGTTTTTCAGAAAAAGCATGTTTTTCACCGTCACATACGTGACATCTAAATAGTATGTATATAAAAACCTGGCCGGATGCGAATGGAATACTGTGTGAAAATTTCAAACCAATCGGTGAAGAACTTTCGGAGATTAGCGATTTTGAACAAACAAACATTTCCATTTTTATTTATATAGATGGTAGACAATGGCTCGCAATGCTCCTCTTTGCTTTGCATAAATGATTTAGATTCAGGTTTGAGCAGCAATATTTGCAAATTTGCCAATGATGCAAAAATCGGGAGGGAAATAAACACGGAAAAAGACTCACTATCACTTCAAGGCAATCTAAATAGGGTTTTGAAATGGTCAAAAGATTGGCAGATGCAGTTTAAAGCTGACAAATGTAAGGTTTTGAGGTTAGGTAATGATGATGAATTACAAGATACGAGGTAGATGGTGTTGAGATTGTGAAGTCGGATTGGGAAAGGGATCTGGGAATTATGATTAGTAAGAATTTAAAACCAAATGTTTGTAATAAGGCAAATAGGACACCGAGATTTATTAATTGTAGCGTTAGTAATAAGACACCTGGTGTTGTTCTTCAGCTATATCTTGCTCTGGTTAGGCCACATTTAGATTATTCAGTTCAGTTTTGGTTGCCGTACTATAGAATGGATATAAATTCAATAGAACGCGTCCAGTGTAGGATGACAAAGTTAATACCCCCAAATTAAGAAACCTGTCATATGAAGAAAGATTGACAAAGCTTAAATTACATTCTTTAGAAAGGCGATGAATTAGGGGTGACATGATAGAGGTGTACAAGTGGATGAATGGGCACAACAAGGGAAGATATTGGTAGGGTGTTGATAGTATCAACACAAGACAGAACACGAAACAATAGAATAAATTGGAAAAGTTTAGATTTAGGAAAGACCTTGGTAAATACTGGTTCGGTAATAGGGTTGTTGATTTGTGGATCCAATTACTGCGTAGCGTGGTGGTGGTGGGGGGTCCCTTGACTGCTTCAAACATGGGTTGGACATGTATATGAGTGGGATTGGGTGGTTATAAATAGGAGCTGCCTTGTATGGTATGGCTTTCTGCAGTTATCTTTATTCTTATGTTCTTATCTGAAGTTAAATCCGATTTGATGATTTACTACCAAATAAAATGAAGGTCTTTTCTATGTTTAGTGTAAGTTTGTTGATTGACATCCTCGATTGATGTGTCGTCTTTTTTTTTTATTCACTGTTGACAATATTATTTAGTGTGGGGGTTGGGGTGAGAATAGACGAGGGTAGTATTGTCAGCAAATAGTATAGTATTAAGAATGTTAGAAACATTTGGCAAATCATTGATGTATACTGTATAAGAAATAGGAGAGGTCTTAAGATGCTGCCCTGTGGCACCCCTACTATCAATGGTAGTGTGCGAGAGGTTATGCTATTGATGGCTACATATTGGTGTGTCACTGAGATAGCAACGAATATAGTCCAGAACAAGGCCTCGGATACCATAGTGGTGAAGTTTAATCAAGTGAGAGGTAGTTATGGTTTACAGTATCAAAGGCCTTTCTTAGGTTAATGAAGAGGTCAATTGGAAACTCATGTTTGTCAAGGGCTGTGTAGATTATATTAAGCAGACTAACAATGGCATCATTGGTTCTTTTTTGGAACGGCAGGGACTTAATATGTTGAGTATTACAACGTTGTTCAACGTCCTGCTAGCGACTATTAGAAATATTGCTGGGACAACCGTGGACATCTTCAAGAGAAAACTAGACTGTTTTCTAAGAAAAGTGCAGGACCAAACGGACTGTGGTGTGTATGTGGGCCTGCAGGCCGCTCCAAGCAACAGCCTGGTGGACTGAACTCTCACAAGTCAAGCCTGGCCTCGAGCCGGGCTTGGGGAGAAGAAGAACTCCCAGAACCCCATCAAGCAGGTATCAAAGTAGGAATAGAGCAGTTTGTAAATGATTGTTTCAAATATTTTTGAAAGTAGATTTGATATTGGTCTGTAACTGTTTATGCCAGTTGTCTCGCCACCTTTATGAGCTGGTGTTACTCTTGCTTTTTTAAGGATATCAGGAAAAGTATGACACTAGAGATTTGTTGAATAGCAGAGCTATGGGTAGTGCAAGAGCAGGTGCAGCACCCTTATATATTATAGATGGTATTTCAATGTTCCCAGCTTTGGTTTTTAATTATTACTTATTAATTACTATTTTAATAACAAGTGGTGATAATTTTTTTATTTATTTATGTACAAGAAGAAAGTACTGTACACTGTAGTTGTATTTATAATTAGTAAAACACTGAGCGAGTTAGTAGCACAGGGTGGGGCACACTGCTGGTGAAACTGGCAACATCATTGTTCTACTTCTCAATAAAGTATTGCTTGAACAACTGTTTTACTTCATCAAGGAGCCAGTTGCCTGTATGGGTTCCTTAAGAGTTGCAAGGCGTGTACCCATATTTATTTATTTATTTATGCATATACAAGAATGTACATAAGGAATGTGAGGATACAAATATGGTAATTACAGTCTTGTAAAGCCACTAGCACGCGCAGCGTTTCGGGCAGGTCCTTAATCTAAGAAAATTTTAAGGAGGTAAATACTTGCAAAATTATAGACAAAAAATGATAACAGATTACATGAAATGAAAAAAAAAGATGAGAGAAAATTGTAGGTACAGTATGTTAAAGCACATAGGTAGCTAAGATTGATTGCAATGACAGCTTGGATGGTAGTTGACAAAAAAATTGGTAGGCATAATACAGCAGAAACAATATAAGATTGGTTGCAATGACAGCTTGAATGGTAGTTGACAAAAATTGGTAGTCACAATACAGCATATGGCTAGCACATAAAAGAAGACAGCAATGAACACAATGATAAGGTTGTTTGAAATTACATAAAAATTAGGAGATTGGGTAACACTAGGTACAGAGCAAATTTAAAGCTCAGTGTAGGAAACTAAGAAGATGAAGTTAGGTACTTTTTGGTTTTGCTTTTAAATAAGGCAAAAGTTTTACAGTTTTTCAATTCACTAGGGAGTGAGTTCCATAAACTAGGTCCCTTAATTTGCATAGAGTGTTTACACAGATTAAGTTTGACCCTGGGGATATCAAAGAGATATTTATTTCTGGTGTGGTGATAATGGGTCCTATTACATCTGTCCAGGGAGAGTTTCAGTGCATGGTTTGCATTTAAGAACAGGGTTTTGTAAATGTAGTTGACACAAGAGAATGTGTGGAGGGAGTTAATATTTAGCAAGTTTAGGGATTTAAACAAGGGAGCTGAGTGTTGTCTGAAAGCTGAGTTAGTTATCATTCTGATAGCAGATTTTTGCTGTGTGATGATGGGCTTAAGGTGGTTTGCAGTGGTAGACCCCCATGCACAGATACCATAATTAAGATAGGGGTAAATTAGTGCATAATATAGTGAGAGGAGAGCAGAGTTAGGAACATAATATCTGATTTTGGAGAGTATACCAACTGTCTTAGAGACTTTCTTAGTTATGTGTTGAATGTGGGTGCTGAAGTTGAGTCTCTTGTCTAGGAATAGGCCAAGAAACTTGCCATCATCTTTATTACTGATGTTAATGTTGTCTATCTGTAGCTGAATTGCATTTGATGATTTGCTTCCAAATAAGATGTAGTAAGTCTTTTCGATGTTTAATGTTAGTTTGTTCGTTGACATCCATAAGTGGACTTTTTTTAATCCATTATTCACAACATTATTTAGTGTATGTGGATACATAGATTTAATCTGACTCTGGAAATATCAGAGAAATTTATTTCTGGTATGATGTTCGTGGATCCTGATACATCTATCAAAGAAGCGTCTTAAAACAGAATTAGAATTTATAAATAAGTGTTTGTATGTGTAACTAACACAGGTGAATGTGTGGTGAGCGCAAGTTCAGGGATTTGAACCTTGAACCCGGTGTCTTTGACCCACGTTGTAAGAGAACCGACTATGGTTGCTTGAGATACACAAGTTGTATATTTCCCTGCTTACATTTAAAGCGGCGGTTCTCGCATGTTGGAAGTGTAAACGACGGAACCCGAGCCGAGACCGACACACCGCTGCCGTGGCCGCCATGGTCACCTGCTCCTCCCAACCTTCCCAGCGAACAACGCAACAATAATTTCTCACTTTTATTTCGTCAGATGGGTATATCATACCATTATATTACCCAATTCAAACTGAATTCAAGCAGAATAAATATAAATGCAAATTATAGCATTTAATGCTTATTTGAGAAGGAAATGGCAGCCAAAATAAATCAGAAATGTTTGTTGTTGCTTAAGGAGCAATGATAGAAATGTTTGATGCCAGAGCGTTTGGTCGCTGGAGACTCCCGGCACCGTCGCTTTTATCAAACATGATCATTTTTTTTTTTTTTTTTTTTTTTTTTTTTTTTTTTTTTTTGAGATTTAGTGTAGTAAGACTATGTAGTGGTAAGACACTCGCCTGGCGTTCCGCGAGCGCTATGTCATGGGTTCGTATCCTGGCCGGGGAGGATTTACTGGGCGCAATTCCTTAACTGTAGCCTCTGTTTAACGCAACAGTAAAATGTGTACTTGGATGAAAAAACGATTCTTCGCGGCAGGGGATCGTATTCCAGGGCCCTGCCCGAAACGCTACGCGTACTAGTGGCTGTACAAGAATGTAACAACTCTTGTATATATCTCAAAAAAAAAAAAAAAAAAAAAAAAAAAAATTTAATTTGTTTCTGGTGTGGTGCTAATGGGATCTGTTACAACCTTCTAGGAAGCTTTTTAGGTCAGGATTGACATTACAGTTCAGCGTTTTATATATATAAAATACACATGAGAGGATGTGCAGGGACTTAATATCTAACATATTCAGAGATTTGAGTAAGGGTACCGAGTGATGTCTGGGGCCAGACATCACTCCCGGGCCCACACCCCGTGCCCCTCAGCTCGGGCGAGGCGAGGCGAGGCCCCTAATGCAGCCCCCAGAGGCGTGAGAACTGTAAGGAGCCCGTCCACGTGGCCCACGCGTACCCCAGGCACGGACACTAGACCACGCCGTGCACACCTCCGGGCCCCAGTGACGCGCCCCTAGGGCAAGGAAACCATTAGGACTGTCCGCATGGGCCACGCCACCAGGCATGGGGGACTCCGGCCCACGGGCATAGAGGAGCCCGCACGTGCATGCCTCGTGGCCCAGGCGCCCACTAGGACGAGGGCGTAGCAGAGCCCCTTGGGACCCCGCCTAGGGCAGGCAAGCCCCTGAGAACCATGACCAGATGGGCGACACCACCACTGTGGCGCCGCCCGCCCCCGGGCGTAGAGGAGCCCGCACGCAAGGGGCGAAGGGTGCCCCCAGGGACCGCGACTATGGCAAGCACGCCACTGAGCCTGGCCACGTGGGCAACACCACCAGAGCGGCGCCGCCCGCCCTCATACGGAAAGGGGAGCCACACGTGCATGGCACGACACGCACGCCCGGGCACAGGACTGAGGGCGGGGAGGGACCCCGCCGTGCAGCCCGCACATCGGGGTCCTTAGAAAGGGCAAATAAACCTTTCCCTGTTTATTATTATCCTCATATTCAATTATCCATACTGATTATTATAATTTCGCTACTCATTTGATTTGCCGCTGTTGTGCCGGCTGATGTGATCCCTGCCGATGATCCAGCAGCTAATGGCCCAGCCGCCCTCGGGCCGGGCACAGCTGCTGATGTCCCGGGTGAGGTGGATACGCTGCCGATGACCCAGCAGCTGATGGGCCAGCTGGTGGTGTGCCAGCTGAGCGTGCCCCCTGGGGGCCACGCACAGTCGCTGATGTTCCGGCTGTTGTGGTCCCAGCTGATGATCCAGCAGCTGATGGCACAGCTGGCGGTGTTCCAGCTGAGCATGCCCCCGGGGGCCAAGCACAGCTGCTGATGTCCCGGCTGATGTGGTCCCAGCCGATGATCCAGCAGCTGATGGCCCGTCTGGTGGTGTTCCAGCTGAGCATGCCCCTGGGGGCCAAGCACAGCTGCTGAGGTACCGGCTGATGTGGTCCCAGCCGATGATCCAGCAGCTGATGGCCCAGCTGGTGGTGTTCCAAGCTGAGCACGCCCATCAGTCATTGTGATTATTGTTAATTAATTGTTTGCAGTTGATTAATTATTATTTATATGCTGCCGGTGACCCAGCAGCTGAAGATCCAGCTGAGCATGCCCTTTTAATCAACCATTATTATTATGAGTATTGTTAATTAATTATTAGGAGCTAATAATAGCAGCCGAAGGCTCAGCTGGTGGTGTTGCAGCCGAGCATGCACAGTCACCCTCTTTATTTATATACGATTTCTGTTCTTTACATTTTGTCATTCTTTATATTCCTTTCTAATTTATGTATTATATATTATTTGTTTGTTTCTCGGGCCAGACCCAGCTGCTGATGTGCCGGCTGACGTAGTCCATGCCGATGATCCAGCAGCTGAGGGCCCAGCTGGTAGCGTTACGGCCGCTGAGCGAGGCCCAGCTGATGGGCCAGCTGGTGGTGTGCCAGCCGAGCATGCCCCCTGGGGGCCAAGCTCAGCTGCTGAGGTCCCAGCCGATGATCCAGCAGCTGATGGCACAGCTGGTGGTGTTCCAGATGAGCATGCCCCTGGGGGGCCTAGCCCAGCTCCGGATGTCCCGGCTGACGAGTTTCCAGCCGATGACCCAGCAGCTGAGGCTCCGGAAGGAGGAATCCAGCCGAAAATGTCCCAGCTGCTGAAGTTGACATCTAGCGGTGTTCAACCGAAGATGCCGCAGCTGCAATGGTCCAGCTGCCGAGGCTACAGATGGCGTGTCCCAGCCGAGGATTTTCACGAGAAAAGAAGGAAAGAACGCATTTTCTCTCCATTCTTAATAATAATTTCGTTGCAGTTTTAATTCATCTTGTTGAGCATAAGTGGTTCCGCAGTTCGATGCCACTTAACTCCCTCTTACCTTGGCCTGTTGGCGTTCCTTAGTATCTACCCGCTGCATAGTGATATGGACTTCGCTGCACTCTATGCAGTCTTCGGGGCCACCTGCAGTCCACTGTCTGCACTGTGTTTTAAGTTTTAGTCTCTAGTGTTTTCCTGCCCGAAACGCTTTGCGTAATAGTGGCTTTGGGCATTGTATGTACTAGCCCTATCTATAAATTCATCAATATTTGTATCACCCCTTGTTTGTATGTACTTTACCTAAATAACATTTGAATTTGAATTTTGAATTTGAATTTGAATAGATGTGTGGCTCCTCTTGCATGATAGTATGATGATAGATGGAATTACTGGTGTCGATTTCACTCTGCCTCAGATTTACAAGATTTTTTTGAAGTTCTTGGTGTACTTCTGCTCTCAGATTGCTCATTGACAATCAATACAAACAAAAATGAGTACATTTTAGAATTTTCCCAAGAATGGGAATTTTTCACTAGCTTGGAATCTTGGTTTTTATGTATAAAGATTGAGGTATTCGTAAGGGGCTTGTGGAAATGTGGGCGGTGGAGGGATGAGTGGGTGGAGGAAGCCGGTGGAGGCAGTGTATGGAGGGAGTGCAGACAGAGAGGAGGGACTGTGCGAGCCAGGTGGCCGGGGCCGCCATGGTCCCTCCTCCAGACTGGGAACATAATACACCCGCCAGCAGCACCACCTCGTCCAGTGACCGTGTGCTGTATCCTCATGCTGTACTTACAGTGGACTTACTGTACTTATACACCGGGACGTACAGTGCTAATGACGACAGGAGTCTGAGTACAGAACTGGGTTGTGTAATTAGTGACAGTATGACTGAGAGCGGGAAGATAGATTCCCCGCCTAGGAAGAAGTCCAAGGTCTGGTATCAACAGGTCTTCAACAACGAGTGGCTCCGTGACCCTGACCTCAAGACCTGGCTCAAGCCAGACTCTAATGACAAGTTCTCTGCAGTATGCAACGTCTGCGATTGCAAACTTAAGAACTGCAACAAGTCTTCACTTCTCAGCCACAAAAATTCCAAGAAACACATGAGAAACGACACGGCTAGGAAAAATTCTTCTGAACTTCAAAACAAGAAAATTGAAGAGTCCGTTGAAGGTGAAAAATCGTATGAATGTAGGACGGTTTTCTTAATTCAACATATGTGGTTAAGTCACTTCAAAACTACCAGAGTTTAGGTAGTTAAAAACGGCCAGTAGGGTCGTAAACCATTCCCAGAGGTATAGTGTTGTACAGTTCTCACACCTCATTATAGACTCTATTCCTATATTGTTAGGTTGGGTTAGGTAGGCCTACTAATATATATATATATATTGGCACACTGGTATGACATTGACTATTTATAGACAAACATTCTAAAGGGGTAGAGTCATATGAAAACGGTTTAAATTGTGAATACTACATGGTAAATGGTGTAATTTTGTATAAATTCTAATTTAAACTATAATGTTTTGTAACCAAATGTAATTCTAGTAAACTATTATAATTCATAGGTTTTAAGACAAAAAATGCAACTTTGACAACTTTATGGTTAGATAGTAAATTCCATGTGACTTGTATCTGAGTATCAAGTATTATAACACCAATTTTAAAACATAATGAAATGCATATCAGGTTGTCACACTTTTTACACTCCTCTATCATTTTGCTGTTATTCTAGGCTTTATTAACAGTACGGTACCACGATCTTATGACTAGGTATTGTTTTTACTTGTTTGAGTAAAGGTTAGGCTAGCAAATGTTGTTATTACTATTATTACCACTACTTATTACTTTTTTACTTATTTTTTATTTTCTTATTTTTTATTTTTCTTATTATATTTTTATTTTACTTATTTTCTACTTATTACTTATTCTTATTACTACTACTACTATATTACTATTATTACTAGTCTCCGTGATATAATGGTAAGACACTCGCCTGGCGTTCTGCGAGCGCTTTGTCATGGGTTCGTATCCTGGCCGGGGAGGATTTACTGGGCGCAAATCCTTAACTGTAGCCTCTGTTTAACTCGACAGTAAAATGGGTACTTGGTCGTAAAAACGATTCTTCACGGCGGGGATCGTATTCCAGGGACCTGCCCGAAATGCTACTCGTACTAGTGGCTGTACAAGAATGTAACAACTCTTGTATATATCTAAAAAAAAAAAAAAAAACTAGCATATGTTATTATTATGTACTTAATTGAGGTGCTAATAACTGTACTTGAGGAGGTAATTATCAGTCTTACCTTGGTGACAGGCTCCAGTATGTTTCTGTGAATGATTCCGATTCTCCCACTGTACCCATTAACATTGGTATTCTACAGGGCAGTATACATGGCCCTTTCCTCTTTTTCATCTACATTTATGACCTTCCAAATGCCTCTTAACATCTCATGCCAATCTTTTTTGCTGATGACACACCCTTCATTTTCTCCAGTCCTAAACCTCTTATTTTGAATGACAGTGAATACTGAACTAAATAAAGTCCATCTTTGGCTAACTGCATTAGAAGTATTTACCTCCTTAAAATTTTCTTAGATTAAGGACCTGCCCGAAACGCTGCGCGTGCTAGTGGCTTTACAAGACTGTAATTACCATATTTGTATCCTCACATTCCTTATGTACATTCTTGTATATGCATAAATAAATAAATAAAATAACCTCTTGTTCTTGAAGTTCCAGGTCTCATTAAATCTTCTCTATCAATTTTATCAATTCCTGTTACTATTTTGTACGTAGTGATCATATCACCTCTTTTTTTTCTTCTGTCTTCTAGTTATGGCATATTTAATGCCTCTAACCTTTCCTCGTAGCTCTTGTTCTTCAGTTCTGGAAGCCACTTAGTGGCATGTCTTTGCACCTTATATATTAAAATGCACACCTTATATACACCTTATACACCAAATGCACCTTATATATTAATCTTGACAGTCCCTACTGATTTTTTGTTTTCTCCACCTAACTTCTGTATCCTTCCTGGGTATCTACAGTGATCTTTATTATACTTCTAATTGTTTCTATTTTTTGTGTACTTGCATTTATTGTTGTGTTTTGCTATAATAATTCTCTAATTACAACAGATTTAGTATTTATGTAAGCATCTACCTCAGTGTTATAGTAAAATTTTACTCATTAATATAATCTTACCCTGTCATTTTTTCAATTTTAAATTTAATTGTAATTTGATTTATACATCATTTATTGTAATTAATTATTGAGCTCATTTTGTTTTCTTAAGTTCATACTAATTATAGGTTCACAACTAAGCTATATAAAATAATTTATCTTCAAGATTATTTTACTTACGATTATTATTTGTCTTATTATTTTTGCTATACTGTATATTAATCTTGTCATGCTACTGATTTTTTGTCTTCTTTCTTAACCTAACTTCTGTATCTTTCCTGGCTATCTACTGTGATACCTGCTTGATACCTGCTTGATGGGGTTCTGGGAGTTCTTCTACTCCCCAAGCTCGGCCCGAGGCCAGGCTTGACTTGAGAGTTTGGTCCACCAGGCTGTTGCTTGGAGTGACCCGCAGGCCCACATACCCACCACAGCCCGGTTGGTCCGGAGCGTCTTTTAGAAACCAGTATAGTTTTCTCTTGAAGATGTCCACTGTTGTTCCGGCAATATTTCTTATGGTCGCTGGGAGGGTGTTGAACAACCGTGGACCTCTTATGTTTATACAGTATTCTCTGATTGTGTCTATGGCACCTCTGCTCTTCACTGGTTCTATTCTGCATTTTCTTCCAAATCGTTCACTCCAGTACATTGTTATTTTACTGTGCAGATTAGGGACCTGGCCTTCCAGTATTTTCCATGTGTATATTATTTGGTATATCTCTCGTTTCCTTTCTAGTGAGTACATTTGGAGAGCTTTGAGATGATCCCAATAATTTAGGTGCTTTATCGCGTCTATGCGTGCCGTATATGTTCTCTGTATTCCCTCTATTTCAGCAATCTCTCCTGCTCTGAAGGGGAAAGTGAGTACTGAGCAGTACTCGAGACGGGACAACACCAGTGATTTGAAGAGTACAACCATCATGATGGGATTTCTGGATTTGAAAGTTCTCGTAATTCATCCTATCATTTTTCTGGCCAACGCAATGTTTGCTTGGTTATGCTCCCTAAACGTTAGATTGTCGGACATCATTATTCCCAAATCCTTGACGTGCTGTTTACTTATTATGGGCAGATTTGATTATGTTTTGTACCCTGTATTATGTTTCAGGTCTTCATTTTTGCCGTACCTGAGTACCTGGAATTTATCGCTGTTAAACATCATGTTATTTTCTGCTGCCCAATCGAAAGCTTTGTTGATATCTGCTTGTAATTTTTCCATGTCTTCAGCAGAGGTAATTTTCACGCTGATTTTTGTGTCATCTGCAAAGGATGACACAAAGCTGTGACTTGTATTTTTATCTATATCTGATATGAGAATAAGGAACAGCAGTGGTGCAAGGACTGTACCTTGAGGTACAGAGCTTTTAACTGCACTTGGATTGATTTTATTTGATTGACTGTTACTCTGTGTTCTGTTCGACAGGAGATGGAGTATCCAGCGTCCTACTTTACCAGTTATTCCCATTGACCTCATTTTGTTCAATCACTCCATGATCACATTTCTCGAATGCCTTTGCAAAATCTGTGTATACTACATCTGCATTTTGCTTTTCTTCTAGAGTTTCTGTGATTTTGTCATAGTGGTTAAGTAACTGTGACAGACAGGATCTTCCCGCTCTAAATCCATGTTGTCCTGGGTTGTGTAACTCATTATTTTCCATAAAACTAGAAATTTGATTCCTAATCACTCTTTCAAAAACTTTTATGTGTGATGTTAGTGCAACTGGCCTATAATTTTTTGCCAAGGCTTTCCTCCCTCCCTTGTGCAAAGGAGCTATACTGTATCTGCAAATTTAAGTGCTGCTGGTATCTCCCCTGTATTTAGGCTCTTTCTCCATATTATGCTGAATGCTCGTGCTACTGGTACTTTACATTTCTTTATAAATATTGAATTCCACGAGTCGGGCCCAGGAGCCGAGTGCATGGGCATATTGTCAATTTCTCTTTCAAAGTCTTCCGAGTTCGTGTTAATATCCGTTATATTATCTGCAGCTTGAATGTCATTCATAAAGAAGCTGTCTGGGTCATCAACTTTCATGTTGTTTATTGGTGTGCTAAACATATCTTCATACTGGCTTCTTAGAATTTCATTAATTTCTTTGTTGTCCTCTGTGTATGTACCTTTAGTTGTAATTAAAGGTCCAATACTGGTGGAGGTTTTTGATTTTGATTTTGCATATGTGAAAAAATATTTTGAATTTTTCTTTATTTCTTGTATAGCTTTCTGTTTCAATTCCATTTCCTCAGCCTCGTATGATCGCTTCAACGTTTGTTCTATTTCTTCAATCTCCCTGTTTAGGTTTATTTTCCTTGCTTGTGATAATCATGTGTGCCTAAGCATTTCCGTTATTTTTTTTTCCTTCTCCTGTACAGTCGTCTGCGTTCTCTTTCTAGAGTGGTCCTCTTTCTGCCCCTCCTCACAGGCACGTGTTTCAGGCAGACCTTGTATGCTTCAGCTGTCAGTTGAGCTATTCCCTGTGTGGGAGTTTTGTCGCTTAAGACTGTCTCCCATTGAATGGTTGCAAGGTCTTCATTTATTTTTACCCAATAGATCCTCTTATTGTTGAAATTGAATTGATTGAATATTCCTTCTCGCTTGTTGGGTCTCTTAGACCTACTACCGTTATTTATGCTAGTTCGCACTTCAATGAGCTTATGGTCTGAGTATGTAGCATTAGAGATTGTAATGTCTCTGATTAGTTCATCATTGTTTGTGAATAGCAAGTCTAGTGTGTTTTCGTTCCTAGTTGGATCTGTGATCTGTTGATTGAGCGAGAATTTGTCACAGAATATCAAAAGTTCTCTGACCTGTGGTTGGTTATTTCCCGGGTCATTCCCTGCTATGATATTTGTGTTTATCATTCTCCATCTTAGACTTGGTGAATTGAAATCTCCAAGGAAGATAATATCTGGTGCTGGGTTCACTAGATTATCAAGGATGTTCTCTATTTTTTTTTTTTTTTTTTTTTTGAGATATATACAAGAGTTGTTACATTCTTGTACAGCCACTAGTACGCGTAGCATTTCGGGCAGGTCCCTGGAATACAATCCCCTGCCGCGAAGAATTGTTTTTTCATCCAAGTACACATTTTACTGTTGCGTTAAACAGAGGCTACAGTTAAGGAATTGCGCCCAGTAAATCCTCCCCGGCCAGGATACAAACCCATGACATAGCGCTCGCAGAACGCCAGGCGAGTGTCTTACCACTACACCACGGAGACTGTGACAGATGCACAAAATCTCCACAGAGATTTTGTGCATCTGCTCTGTGAATTCAACCGTTGTATCTGGCCGTTTATATATTATATCTTGAGGTTATCTTGAGATGATTTCGGGGCTTTTAAGTGTCCCCGCGGCCCGGTCGTCGACCAGGCCTCCACCCCCAGGAAGCAGCCCATGACAGCTGACTAACACCCAGGTACCTATTTACTGCTAGGTAACAGGGGCATTCAGGGTGAAAGAAACTTTGCCCATTTGTTTCCGCCTCGTGCGGGAATCGAACCCGCGCCACAGAATTACGAGTCCTGCTCGCTACTATTAGAATACATAATTAGTATAATAACTATTAGAATAATAATTAGGTTTATTTTTTCTACCTTAATTCCAAGTACCTCTACCACCTCATTAGTTGAGTTTAGTAGCTCTGTGCATGCCGGGTCCTCTTTAATATACAGACCTACTCCTCCATTTGACCTATTTTCTCTATCACATCTATATAAATTATAATTTGGAATCCAGATTTCACTATCCATGTAATCTTTCGTATGAGTTTCCGTGAATGCCCCAAATATTGAGTTTGACTCTAAAAGGAGGCCTTTATGAACTTAACTTTATTTCTTGACTTTGATTTTAGACATTGAATGCTTGCAAATATGAATGATTGTCCATATTGTTTGTCACTTCTGGAAGGTTTTGGTAGTTCTCCCTCCTCTTTACCCTGACCCAGGGTGTGCTGGTCCGGCACACCCCTAGGTCAGGGTAGACCCAGGGGTGTGCCAGTGCGTGTCACACACTGGCACAGTTTGTCCAGTTTTGGAAGTGATACTGGGGAGTGTGGTAGTCTCTGTGTAGTTGGGGGTGTAGTATGTGTGGGTTTGATGACGAAACGTAGTCCAGTCTTGTGCATTTCCCCCTCCCCATCCGTACTCCTGTAGCGTTTCTGCCTGTCTGTTCCTCCCTCTGGTTCTGCTTGCCTCTAGAAAATTTCCCGGGCTATTATATTGGGCTTCCTCTCTCATATAGCGCTATGTACCTCTCACGTGGAAATCAGGCAATGGAGATCATAGCATTTTCTCTTATTCACTGAGTTTGCGCTAACTTAGGGTGGAAATATCTACAATCTGTTCCAAAACGACATCTGCCTTTCCGTAACATGCTTCGGCATTTCCGTGGGTGCATGAATGTGCATTCCGTGCCTCTGGTCCCATATCTGTACTATCCTTTTGCATAATACCTGCAAATATTTTCATCTGTGCTTGTATTCTTATTGTTTGTACCCGTGCACGACTTGGCTGCCTCTGTGTTTTTTGTTCCAACTTTCTCGTTTCTGCATTCATTCTCGGTATTGCCCTTATCTTTCTCCTTGTTGCTTTCATCTTTCTCATTTGTGTTCTCATCTTTCTCGTTGCTTATTTCCTTACTCCTATTACCAGTTTGCTCTTCAATATTGCCTTCATTTTCATGTACCTCGACACAATGTCCTTCTATATAGCCAATGTGGCTCTCTAAGCTCTCAGTCCCTGGGATGTGTTCAATGTTCGCTGCTGTTTTTACATGCTCTGCATACATTTCTGGTAGCTTTTGTGTGAATTGTAACCTATGTACTTCAGGAATGCCATTCATTAGTTTGGTTATGTTTTGCCACATCAGTCTATCCTTGTGACAGATCCAGTAGTGACCTTGTCTGTCTGCATATTGTGTACGTAATCCTGTACAACTCAGGTGATATCTTATGTTACAAATGTTATATACAATCCCTACAACACTCTTCTGAAGTGGCTTAAAGCATCCTCCACACGTTTCCATGTTGGGTTTGTGGCATAGAGGTTGTCTGTTCCCCTATTTGTGATTTATTGTCGATTTATCCCTTGTTGACTTCAGTAATTTTACTATTTATATTATGAATATATTTATAGTATTATATGTATGTATATATAATATGTATACAGTATGTTTATGATATTATGTTTATTTGTTTAACTTTGAGGGGGGGTACTTATCGCCTGGTGGTGAAGACGGTCCTAGTGGGGTATAATTGGCCGTTGTTTGTGTCACAGGTTGCAGGGTGGGTGGATGCCACCCATTGCCAGTTCCTTGATTTATAACACTGAATTATTTGCCTGTATTATCCTAAGGATTATCTGCTTACTTTCCGACTTGCAATGGTATTCACTTACTCTATTACTAGTTCCTAAACCCACATTCCCGTATTACAATACTGTATATATATTGCCAGTATATTATCACTAAGGGATGTCCCATACAATGGTAGGCCTTGTGGCTGTGGTGTAAACATTGTGTGATGCTTCCTACTCCCACAAAATTACATTTCTATTTCTTTCTATGTATAATTCTCCGACACCTTCCACACGTTCCACTTTCCACTCACTGATCTTCACTCTACTTCTAATTGATTCTATTTTTTGTGTACTTACATTTATTGTTGTGTTTTGCTATAATTACTTTCTATTTACAGCAGATTTAGTGTTTAACTGTTCCTGTAATTGTTTGTCTTATTGTATCGTGACCCCATTGCATCTACATGCATACTGATATTGATCCTGATTGAAATCTTCTGTCTCATATCCACACTAATCAGCACATTGACCATCATTATTGCAGGTTTTACACAGAAAATCTTGCAAAAAACAAACTCCTAAAATAGCACCTGCTTATCAGTTTACAACCAAAATGTTAGATCACTTGGTAAACATTTTGATGATATAAATGCACTACTCACAGCTCTAGGTAATAAATTATCTTTCAATATTTTAACAGAAACCTGGCTAAGTAAAGACTATACCTAACTCTACAACTTAGCTGGTTATAAAGCCATTCACAACTGCAGGCCTAATAAAAAAGGAGGTGGCACAGCAATATATTACAAAAATACCTTCATCTGCAATAGTGTCATTAGTGATAGAGACGACTATTGTGAATATACCTTTGCCAAGTTCTCCAGTAAAGCCCTTAAATTCTCCTTGACTATTGGTGCCATCTATAGATTTCCTAATACAGTGTACCAACATAGCTTCATTCTCAGATAACGTAAGGAATCTTATCATAAATAACAATCTCAACAAAAATCACATCATTCTAGGAGGTGATTTCAATATTGACCTGGGTCTACAAAATAACCCTCTAGTTGACTATTTCCATAACAGCATGAACTCCTGTATGCTAATCCCTACAATCACCAAGCCCACCCGAGTCACTCAAACATCTGCCACTACTTTGGATGACTTATGGACTAATATAACAGCTCCCCTTGCATCTGGTATAATCTATGACAGAACAACTGACCACTATCCTACCTTCCTCATAGCAAACATGGACATAACACCACCTAGGAACTAAACAACACTCCCACAACCAGATAACACACTCTAAGGATGGCTATACAAAGTCAACTGATTTAGAAATGGCAAATGAATTTAATAGCTTCTTTTCATCGGATGGTGCTAACCTCACCAGTAAAATCCCCCAGACCCAAACACATATCAACATATATCTCTTACGCAGCTATCCATACTCTCTTCTCCTTTCACCAGTCAGCCCGACAGATGTTGCGTCCATCATACACTCACTAAAAACCAAGGCTGGGAACATCAGTGAAATCCCATCCATTGTATACAAGAGCGCCTCCCATGCCCTTGCACTACCCATAGCTCTCCTGTTCAACAAATACCTAGAGTGTCATACCTTCCCTGATATCCTTGAAAAGGCAAGAGTAACGTCAATTCATAAAGGAGGCAATCCGGGAGACATAAACAATTATAGACCAATATCAAACCTACCCATACTATCAAAAATATTTGAAAAAATTATCTACAAACAGCTCTACTCCTACCTCGTAAAATTCAACATACTCAGCCCCTGTCAGTTTGCCTTCCGCTCCCAAAAGAGTACCAACAATGCAATTATTAGTCTCCTTGATATAATTTACTCAGCCCTTGACAAAAAGGAGTTTCCGATTGGACTCTTCATTGGCCTGAGAAAGGCCTTTGATACTGTTAATCACAACTACCTCATACGTAAACTCCATCATTATGGAATCCGAGGCCATGCCCTGGATTATATCCAATCCTATATTAGTTATAGACAACAATGTGTAGCCATCAATGATATAACCTCTCCCATTCTACCAATAACCGTTGGAGTGCCACAAGGACCTCTTGGGATCTCTCCTATTTCTTATATACATCAATGATCCGCCTAATGTCACCTGCATTCTGAAACCTATATTGTTTGCTGATGATACTACCCTCATCTACTCATACCCCAACCCACACACACTAAATAATGTTAATAATGAACTAAAAAAAGTCCACTTATGGATGTCAACCAACAAACTAACACTTAACATAGAAAAGACCTACTACATCTTATTTGGAAGCAAATCAACAAATGCAATTCAGCTTCAGATAGACAATGTTAACATTAGTAATAAAAATGATGGAAAGTTTCTTGGCCTATTCCTAGACAAGAGACTCAACTTCAGCACCCACATACAACACATAACTAAGAAAGTCTCTAAAACAGTTGGTATACTCTCCCAAATCAGATATTATGTATCTAACTCTGCTCTCATCTCACTATATTATGCACTAATCTATCCCTTTCTTAATTATGGTATCTGTGCATGGGGTTCAACCACTGCAAACCACCTCAGGTCCACCATCACTAAGCAAAAATCTGCTATCAGAATAATAATAAATTCTGCTTTCAGACAACACTCAGCCCCCTTGTTTAACTCCCTAAACATGCTAAACATAATCTCACTCCACACATTCTCTTGTGTCAATTACATTTACAAAACCCTGTTCTTAAATGCAAATCCTGCTCCGAAACTCTCCCTGGACAGATGTAATAGGACCCCATTATCCCCACACCAGAAATAAATATCTCTTTGATATCCCTAGAGTTAAACTTAATCTGTGCAAACAATATGCTAATTAATGGACCAAGTCTATGGAACTCACTCCCTAATGAATTGAAAAGCTGTCCAACTTTTGTGTCATTTGAAAACAAAACTAAAAAGTACCTAATTTCATCTTCATAGTTTTCTACCTTGTTGCTTTAAAATTGCACTGTATCCAATGCTACCTAATCTCCCAATCTTCATGTACCCAATCCAAACAACTTTACCATTGTGATCATTGCTGTCTTATATGTGCTTTCAATTTGCTGTATGGTGCCTATTAACCCTTAAATGGCGCATGGATATACTGTATACTGATTGACACCCACAGGCGCAAAAAAAAAAAAAAAAAAAAATTTCATCCTAACCTGTTAAGACGTGTTCCCTGATCACGGGGGGGGGGGGGGGAATTCAATTATTCTTACCGAAGATGTAATTGAGCTGAGAAGATGGATGATGACGTCACAGTTTGCATGTTCGCCCATGCACTGTGCGTCCCGGAGGCGTCGCGCGCGCTCTTCAAGCAGCCACAGTTGCCGCGAATTTATTTTCGCATCATTGTTTACAGTGTCTAGGCGTGTATTCTTTGCAATATTAGTCACTAATTATGTTACACATAATGTCACTTGACAGTTATTGTCAATATATGTTGCATACATCGAGTATACACATGCGCACACAAACGTTTTCCATTACGGCATTATATTATGTACAGTAATCACAATGTTCATTATTTTATATGTACACACTAGCATGCACTATGTACAGGTTTTTGCACTATTATTGCACATTTAGAAATCTTGGAGTGAGTGGTAGTCGTTGAAGCAGTCGACAGCACACAATGCAACTCCACACCCTTCACACCATGTTTGCACCATTTTACGTTTTTGCCCTCTTCGTTTTGTTGTTTTACATACTACGCATGCACGTTGGCCTATTGCACGCTTTCCACCTGCTGGCAAATTCTTTAGTCTGTGTTGCTGAAAGGCATCCATGTGAGCGAGCCTGGGTGTTGCATCATGCTGCAACACTGGGTTCATGATTGGTCTTCGTATGCCAGGGACTTCTTGACCAAACTTTGCTAATAACTGTGTTGCAAGTGTAGAAGCAAATGAACGGAAAACAGGTTTACGTCCAGTTTTCACCAGGTACAAATTATATCAGTTCAACATGCTCATGTCATCAAGATGGAAAAACACTTTTTTCGTCCACCTCAATGTTTTCCGCACACACTCGATAGTGCCAATCATCATGTCAGCCTTATCAATCAAACGCATGTTGATATTGTAGTCAAGAACACAATCTGGCTTATATACTGGTTCTCTCATTACACGGTGCACCTTGCCACTGTTCGACATTGTACCCTCATGAACGGTTGTCAGCAGGTTCACTTCTCTCTTGTCTTTCCACCGTACTGAGAGTATTTTATCACATTTCCGTACCTGGCACTCGCCAACTGCAAGTCCACCGACAAACACTGGCATTTCCCTTCTTCGTGGCTTTACTGTGCCAACCAACCCGGTTCTATTTTCAATCAAGAACTTGGCTAGCAATGGACTTGTATAGTAATTATCTGTATATAGGATGTAGCCCTTGTTCATCCATGGTGCCATCAGTGACTTCACCACACTACCAGAGAAACCATGTTCGTCGTTACTGGGAATGTTTACATCACTAGCTGAATATAGAATCATGTGTAACACGTATCCTGTTTCACAGTCACACAGTACAAAGAATTTCAATCCAAATCTGTTTCATTTGGAGGGAATATACTGTTTGAATGAAACACGTCCTTTGAATAGTATAAGGGATTCGTCAATCACCAGCTTCTGTGCTGGTACGTAAAAATCTCTGAATTTTCCAATCACCTCATTCATATAGTGCCTAACTCGCCAAAGTGTATCCTCCTCAGTCCAGTCCTCATTAGTTGCAAAATGCACACACCTGAGGAGTATCTGAAATCTGTCTCTGGACATATATTTCCCGAAGAAAGGTGTTGGAATAGTCAGATCTTTGCTCCAGTAATCTGTGAGAGCATGTTTGACACAGTGTTTCATCAACATACATATTGCAAGAAACACATACATTTCACCTATATTGGTGTTTTTCCAATGTTGCAAGTGTGAAAATTCTGTTATCTCTTTTCTAACGAGATGAGCCGCATGAAGGTTCGTTTGGTGTACAATATATTCCACGAGCGGCTCATCATAGAATGTGGTAAAATAATCACATTCACTCATATCATCACCATTATCAGGGAAAAGATCTGTAATCCCAACGTCTTTGTTGTCAAAGGCAGGAATTCGGGGAATAAAACCAGCACCATCACTCCACACTAGTACACCTGGTGTCCTGCGAGACACAGGGGACGCAACAGGGGATGCAGCAGGGGCACTACGGCGAGGAAGCGATGCACCCCGTAGACCAGGAGCTGAAGCCCGTCTATGCACAGTACGGCCGCTACGTGCACGTGAGGTAGAGGCACGTGAACATGAGGCTCTTGGTGCCACATGTTGTTCCATGTGTGGCACTTGGCTGGCCGAGACGCTGCTGACGCGACAAAATCTCGCCCAGTAACACCACTGGTACTGGCACAAGGCTCGGTAACACTATGTTCTGATTCCACTTCACTAAAACCAGAAAAAGTCACCTTCCTCTGACTCGTCACCGAAAATATCCTCAGACTCTAAATAATCACAGGAACTGTGTGGCCGAGGGAGAATTGGAGTAGACACTGGGCGAGGCGGCATAGGAGGCGGCTGTATCTCATATTCACTGTCCATGCTATCAACATTGGTCAATTGTGTGTATTCTTTATCAATATCAGAGTCATCAAAGTCACTTTCCTCACCATTGGAAAATAATTCACTGGTTACTTGCTCTTGGGTGAGTGATTGCGTGGGGCGTGCCCGGGAAGCGTTCGGCCGTGCGCTCGACATGGTGGCTGCTGGGTAACTGAGGCCTCCCAAGCGATGGTAGCGTGAGCTGGATTTTTTTTTCAAAATGGCGGCTGTTTACTATAGCCCCTGGGTAGCGTATGGGGACCCCCTCTACCCCGCGGGCCTTTCAAATCGTGCGCGGTATGCCCGCGCATCATATGATGCGATGCGCAATTTTCTGCAAGTCGGGCAAAGCATCATATGATGCGATGCGCAATTGAAGGATTAATTTTTGTTTAAATTACCAATCAAGCAGTCAATGCATCATTCAGGGCTTTAATATACCAATGTACTTTAATATACCTACTAATCTCTCTCATCTCATTTTTTTTCTTTCTTGCAAAATATGTTATTTTTTTAATTCTGCTAGAATTTACCTACTTAAAATTATCTGTTAGATTAAGGACCTGCCCGAAATGCTGCACGTACTAGTGGCTTTACAAGGTTGTAAATACCATGCTATTCTCACAAACCCAATGTACCTTCTTGTATATAAATAAATAAATAAATAAATAAATAAATAAAATCTTTTCCAGTTTGTTGATGTACTTCTTAAGATATGGGCACCATACAACTACAGCATATTCCAGCTTTGGTCTAACAAAAGTCGTGAACAATTTCTTTAGTATTTCTCCATCCATATATTTAAAAGCAATTCTGAAGTTAGAAAGTGTAGCATAGGCTCCTCGCACAATGTTCTTAATGTGGTCCTCAGGTGACAGTTTTCTATCTAGAACACCCCTAGATCCCTTTCTTTTTCAGAATTCTTTAAAGATTTCTCACATAATTTATAGGTTGTGTGGGGTCTACGTTCTCCAATTCCACATCATGGCATTTATTCACATTAAATTCCATTTACCAAGTGGCTCCATATACTTATTTTGTCCAGGTTTTCTTGAAGGGCATGACACTCATCTAGGTTTCTTATCTTCCCTCTTATCTTAGCATCATCAGCAAACACGTTCATATAATTCTGTATTCTATCTGGTATATCGTTTATGTAGATAGTAAACATTACCAGTGCAAAAACTGAACCCTGTGGTACTCCGCTTGTGACGTTTCCCCAGTCCGATACACTTCCTCTTATTATGGCCCTCATTTTTCTATCAGTCAGAAAATTTTTCATCCATGATAGCAGCTTACCTGTCACCCCTCCAATGCATTCCAGTTTCCAGAACAACCTCTTATGTGGAACTCTGTCAAAAGCCATTTTTAGGTCCAGATAGATGCAGTCAACCCAACCATCTCTTTCCTGTAAAATCTCTGTGGTTCTATCATAGAAACTGAGAAAACTCGATACACAGGATCTTCCAGATCGAAAACCATACTGTCTGTCTGATATTATATCATTTTTCTCCAGGTGTTCTACCCATTCTAGTTTTAATTATTTTTTCAAATATTTTAACTATTGCACTTGTCAATGATACAGGTTTATAATTGAGGGGGTCTTCCCTGCTGCCACTTTTTTTTATAGATATATACAAGAGTTCATACATTCTTGTACAGCCACTAGTACGTGTAGCGTTTCGGGCAAGTCCTTAATCCTATGGTCCCTGGAATACGACCCCCCCCCACGAAGAATCATTTTTACAACCAAGTACCCATTTTACTGTTGAGTTAAACAGAGGCTACAGTTAAGGATTTGCACCCATAAATCCTCCCCGGCCAGGATACATACCCATGACAAAGCGCTCGTGGAATGCCAGGTGAGCGTCTTACCACTACACCACGGAGACTGGAGACTTTTGTAGATTGGAACTATGTTAGCCTTTTTCCACACATCAGCTACAACTCCTATACACAGGGATGCCTGAAAAATCAGTTGAAGTGGAATGTTGAGCTCAGGTGCACATTCTCTCAGAACCCATGGGAAAACTCCATCTGGACCAACTGCTTTGTTCTTATTTACTTGAGCATTTTTTCTACTTCGTCTCTAAGAGACCTCTATGTGCTCTATGTTGTTCTCTGGAATTCTTATTGTGTCTGGTTCTCTGAACATTTCATTTTGTACAAACACACTTTGGAATTTTCGTTTAATGTTTTACACCTTTCCTTTTAATTTTCCGTGAATATTTCCCATTTTCAACCTCTGAATATTATCCTTTACCTGCAATTTATTGTTAATGAATTTATAGAATAGACCTGGTTCTATTTTACATTTGTCCGCAATCCCTTTTTCAAAATTTCTTTCTGCCTCTCTCCTCACTGCCGTGTAGTTGTTTCTTGCATCTTTGTATCACTGGTATGTTTGGGAGTTTGGCCTTTTCCTATATTGATTCCATTTTTGTGTCTTTTTGGTCTCTGGCCCTCTTGCAATTTCTGTCGAACCAATGCTGTTTCCTAGTTCTGTGTGTGTGTGTGTATGTTAGAGAGAGATATATGTAGTAGATATAATAGAGGAAAATAGATTGGTTAGAAAAGGCAGGGTCCAAGAGCTAATTGCTCGATTCTGCAAACACAAATAGTAAATACATACATACATACATACATACATACATACATACATACATACATACATACATACATACATACATACATACATAAATATACATATTTACCTGAATTTACCTGAGGGCCACATTACCTGACATACATACATTCATTCATTCATTAGGCTTTTTGTCGAGGTCCCCCCCCCCCACAGGTTGAACTGCTGATCTTCCCCAGGATGCAATCGCACAACTGTTGCCAAACTTCTGGCTACATATTTACTGCTAGGTGACCAGGTGCATTAGGAGAAAAGAAACATTCAGAACCATTTTGGTCCTGCCCAAGAATTGAACCCCAGGATTCCTGATTTGAGTCAAGAACGAAGCGTACGGTACTAATAATGTTGACTCTTAAAATGAAAGATAAGATACCTGTTTTAAGGAATAGTTTAAATAATGGTAGGAGGCTGAGTTTGCTGGTAACTGGTCATCATAAATCAGAGTTCTGTACTAAGTGTTCACTGGCAAGTGACTGGATAAGTATTACATGCAGATGCTTTTCTTCAACTTTGTATTTGGCCATTTCAGATAACTGTGTGGTAGCTGAGGTACAAGAACGTGAAACCATATATATTAGACATCCTAGAAAGGGTATGATCATTGAATCTAGTAACATAACTCTTCCAGAGGGGAAAATCATCAAATCACCACCAGTACAAAAAAATTCACCAGTTGAATATGAGGTGTGTACTGGAATGCATTTTATTAGTTGTGTGAAGAACTAAAGTGTAAGATGTTGGATGATACCAAGAGTGTTGTACAAAATAGGGAGTGACAGCCTAGCTAGCAACGTGTGTGAGTTTGTCAACTTTGTTTATTGTTGAAATTGAACTTGTGTAGAGCTAGACCAAAGACAGTAATGTGCTGTACTAGGCAGGAAATTAAAAAATATATGCCCTCATATTGAAATTGTGTATTTGAACTTGCAGTTGGATGATAATGTGAACAGTTACCCCTTCACTAAACTTGAGAACTGTGCACATGTTGGAAACAGTCCCTCATGGGGAAGAATTATGCTCTATTTAAATACAGGCTAACAAATTTTCATTTGCACTGCTTGGGCAATAATGTTTACCCATACCCAAGCAGCACAAGGCCTCTATGACCTGTATCCAAATGTTGCAACATGCTATGAGTGTGTGTACTGTATATCAAAATACAGTACAGTGGAAACTTGATGTCTGGATCAATATGAAGTGAATGTGTTGCAAATTAACAATGTGTCTGCCTTAATTTCATAAAAATTTATTTGTTTTCATACTTCATATTATAGAACACATTCAAAAACTGTATAAAAAACTCATCCTTGGTGCTAGTTAAGCTAGTATATAATCGATTGTTGAGATCAAACTGCGTCCTGCTTGCTGTGTATAATGTAATATGAAAGCATTGCTAATGTTTGTAGCCAGTCAAGGCCTATGTTGTAATAGTGATAAGCAGGATACATGATACGGTAATACCTGTAATCTTTTCTGTGGGGAAGCCCTGTCAGCTCCCTGGAGCTATTAGACTGATATTAGCTAATATTAGTATAGGGCTTCAGTCATATGGAGTTGTCATGCCTAATGGGGACCACTAGCCAGAACATAGTCCCCTCAGAGAGGTGAAGGGAGCAATGGCTTATGAAACTCGTGTATGAAAGTATTCATGTCTGCCATCGACCAGGGTTGAGCACCCAGAACTGTAGGCGCTTCAAAACAGACCTCTCCTGCTAGAAACATTGCAACCTGAGATTGAACTGAGACTAAAAACTCCCCCAAAGAAAAACAAGCTAACAAACAACACGTCACACCGTGTGCCCCTCGTTCGCGCCAACCTCCCCCCGTAGAGGGTTATCTTGAGGTTATCTTAAGATGATTTCGGGGCTTTAGTGTCCCCGCGGCCCAGTCCTCGACCAGGCCTTCACCCCCAGGAAGCAGCCCGTGACAGATGACTAACACCCAGGTACCTATTTACTGCTAGGTAACAGGGGCATTCAGGGTGAAAGAAACTTTGCCCATTTGTTTCTGCCTCGTGCAGGAATCGAACCCGCGCCACAGAATTACGAGTCCTGCGCGCTATCCACCAGGCTACGAGGCCCCCGAGGGAGATGAGGTCCCAGCCCACAGTATCGGCAGCTGGACCATCAATTTGTCGGCTGAAGCTACAAGGGGTGGAAGTCTGCTCTGGACTTCCGGAGACAATCAATTGCTTGATTGTCTTCACCCTGCTGGTGTTCCTGCTGTGCATTGGCAGTGGCCAGGCGTTCGTACCAAGAGCTGCATGCGCTTAGGGCTCCCTTCCTTAAGTGCCCTGTGAGTACACCCTTTGGGGTTCAGAGTCCTCTTCTCTGGGTCCTTCAGGTCCCCATTCCAGTAGAGGTAGCAGCTGCTTGAATTTCTGCCTTGCCCTTAGGGTCAGCGTAGGTCTCAGTACTTTCGTTTGGCCCATTGTAGGGAGTGGTTGTTGCTGGTTTGGGTGCACTGTGCTGCCCAGCTTGCATAATCGTGGCTGCTGGGACTCTTTCTGGTCCCCTGAGTTGTGGTGCTTCCTCAGGGTTCTCTTTCCTACTTTTAATTTTCTTTTGCCTGTTGGGAGGCTGCCAGGGTGCCTGTGAGGTGATGCTTAGGGTCAGTAGGGTAGTCCTCCTCCTGGGCTTTCGAGGTTGCTCACCTGACAGGGGCCAGTTTGTCTGGATAATACACGGGGGTTTACAACCAGCATTTGCAGCACCAGTGCCTGGGCTTCCCATAGGGACACATCCCCCCCCTACGGGCCATGGAAACTCCCCATCAGTGCTTAGTTGTCCAGTGGACGTGTCCTCTGAGCTCCATCTCTCCTTGTGCGAGTTTGAGGGTAGTTTATTGCGTCCTATCTCAGGGTGATGATCACCTGTTTTGCCTCCAACATGCTGCTTGTTGGGTCAATAACACCTTCGAACCGGAGTCTTGCAAAACTTTTTCTCTGCTCGTACTCCAATTTACCCATTCTGATGCAGCTGAGGTTAGGGGTCAAGCAGCTCGCACATTGCATGCTAGGTTTAGGTTGCAGCAATGCACTTGGTTGATTGCCCGCTCGAATGTCCTGGGGCTGCCCAGTTTTGGTTTTAGGGCCCCGGACTTGGGGGCGTTGGTCAGTTTGACCTTGGTTCAGTCCGCATCCCTTCGTCCTTTCCTTGTTGGTGTTGTTCACGATTCTCCTCCTGCCCTGCTTCCGGCTCCCAAACGTCTGAGGGTTTCGGTGTCAGCAGGATTTAAGCGGAGTAAGAGACTCGGGCCTAGGGGTTATCTTGAGGCTATCTTGAGATGATTTCGGGGCTTTATTGTCCCCGCGACCTGGTCCTTGACCAGGCCTCCACCCCCAGGAAGCAGCCCGTGACAGCTGACTAACTCCCAGGTACATATTTACTGCTAGGTAACAGAGGCATCAGGGTGAAAGAAACTCTGCCCATTGTTTCTCGCCGGCGCCCGGGTTCAAACCCGGGACCACAGGATCACGCGTCCAGTGTTCTGTCCGCTCTGCCGCCAGCTCCCTTGTACTACCGAACTACCGAATGGGGTTGCCCCATTCGAGGCGGGGACGGAAGCATTCGAGCTGATTCCTCCCGCCGAGGCTTCTGGGTTCTTCCTGCAGGTCCCTTTCTTGGATGCCTTTAACTTGGACTCTGCCTTTTCATCAAGGGTAGAGGGCATTGAGGTCGGCTCTGCCCTGGATCCTTGTTTGGAGGATTCCGGGGCTTGGGGGTGGAGATGGCCTGGGGCGCTTGGGACCCTTTCGATCCTGCCTGGGGTTTTAGTGCCTTTGGGGCAGGGTCTGCTGTTGTAAGGTTCGGGGTTTTCATACTCCCATTCCTTGTACGAATTTGATATAGGATTGGCTCCTCTCTGGGTTCGTTTCCGGGTTCCCTTGGATTCTGCGGCTGCGTCCTTCCACAGGTTTTCTACCTCTCGAATTCCCCTGTGGAGGTTCAAGAGGCCCTTGCTGCATCAGCGCAGCACGGTGGTTAAGCAGTTTGCACCTATCCTGTCTGCACCTATCCTCTGGGAGGCTGTGTCCTTGTTTTATGCCTCTCGCCTCGGGTATCGGCAGGCTATCCTCGCTTTCTCTGTGGATTCTGCTTGGGCCCCTGGCTCTTAGATTTTCGTCTCTGTTTTGCCTGCAGTTGTTTGCGGACTCTGCTGTGTCTCAGTTAGGCGGCTTCAGCTAGTTGCTGCTCTCTTTCGGATATGTTGGTTGTCCGGGGTGCTCGTTCTCATACTTCCCAGAGGGGTCATGCCAGGCCTCAGGTATCTGCTGGTCGAGGTGGGTCTATGGTGCCAGTTTCTGAGCTGGCGCCTGCTCTGGAACCATTTTCGTCTGATCGGCGCAGTGTTCACTTTGTACGTAAGTCAGGTTCTCGGAAGGGTTGCTGGCCCTTTCGCGGGTCACCCTGTGGCGCTGGGCTTCTTCCCCTTCGCTTTGTCAGGTTATCTTGGAGTGGGTGCTCTTGGGCGTGGTCGAAATGACCTTGTCCCTCAGGTGGGTTTCCTGCATTTTTCCAGTGCCAAAACAGGACTGTGTGGATCTGCGGTTCATTCTGGACTTGTTCCATCTGAACCCCTGGATTCCTTGCCCCTCCTTTCAAATGATAACTCTGTTCCAGGTCCGGCTTCTCTTGGAGTGTGTGTGTGCACATCCGGGACGTGTATTGGCACCTCCTCATTCATCCGGGGTTCAGGGACTGGTTAGGTTTTGTGGTGGGGCATCAGGCTTACCAGTTTCGTTGCGTCTTGGGCTGAATCTGGCACCCTCCCATTTTCACACATCTTATCCAGGTCGTGGTGGCCTGTCTGCATCTTCTAGGTGATCGGGTTTAGGCCTACCTCAATGATTGGTTGGTCTGGGCTCCCAGACAGTTTGCGTGTCTGCTATCCTGGGTTTGGTTCTTTCCCAGCTTGCCGGGTTCAGGTTACTGATGAACTGGTGGAAGTCCCATCTGGTTCTGTTTCAGGTTCGGATTTGTCTGGGGTCTTATTTGGGATTCCCAGACAGCGTCCTTGTCTTTCCCTCCGGCTGCAGTCTCGTCGTTGTCTGTTTCTGCAGGGGTCCTTGGTCACTCGGCTGTTGCTCGAGCAGCTGTGCAGTAGTGTGAACTCGTTGTGATCGTTTACCCACTGGGCTGCGTTTGGTTGCGGCATCTGTTCTGGTTCCTTCGGGATCATCCCTTCCGCCATCTTGCGATTGCTGGGTTCGTCCCTCGCGGGCCTTGTGTAGACTACAGCATCGTCAACTTCTTCTTTTGGCTTTTCGGGGTTCGGTGCCTTGGCACCTTCCGGAGCCCTGTCTCGATGTGTTCACGGATGCCTCCTCTCTCTCGGTTGGGGTTTTGTGACCAGTGCTTACCAGGCTGGCCAGGGGCGGTGGGCTCCATCCTTCCGTCGGGCTCACAGTACTGTGCAGGAATTTGCGGCAGTGTGGGTTATGTTGCGTCGGATTCGGCTCGCTTGGAGCTCTACGATTCACCTCTCGCTCTTTTCTTAATCCAATCCGTGCCCCGTTGGTTTGGGGGTGCCGCTGTGGGGAAGTCACGAGGTTTTTTCCCTGCGTTCTAGGGTGGGGAGCCTCCTTCGCCGCTCCCCTCCTCTCCAGCATGGGCGCCCTGGCCGCCTCCAGCGGCTGCGGACTCGAAAGCTTATGTCATGGCCCTTCAGCGCCTATGTTCTGCAGGTGAGTTGGTGCAGTTTGGCGTCTCCTTCGTCTTGACGCTGTTTTTGTTTTTGGAAGTAGGAATGGGTGTACTTGAGAACGTGGACCGTATCAGCCGAGGTGCCTACTGCAGGGCTATTAGCCCATACTGGGCAGCTCTTGTTCTCTCCACCTGATTCCTTCCTCGGTTCACGGGTGTCTGCGGGTGGCCTCTTGGCCCTTCCGAGACGGCTCCTGCCTGTACTCCTCCTGCCCCTCTCCTATGCTTGTCTAACCTTGCTTGCGTTCGGGGCCCCGCCTCCACCTTGTTCCGCAGTGCAACGGTGGGGGTGCCTGTTCGGTGGTACATTTCCTGTGTCGAGGGTGTTTTGTGCTCGCCTCCTTCTGCTTGCAGGATTGGGTTCTGGCTCTTTGGTTCCGCCTCTTCCCCTGTCGTTTGCCTGTCGAGCGGATTCTGTGCTTCATGGGCGCTCTCGTCTCTGCTCTTGGGGCTGTGTATGGGGTCAGCCCACGTTGGGCTGCCTAATGTGTTCCTTCTATTGCCTGTTACACTGGACACGTTTCTTCTACCAGCCCTGTGGCTCAGTTGGGTGCTCGGTTTCCGCCTGTGTCCCCTTGTGTGCCACTCGTGTACGATTTATTTATCTTCTCTGTTGCTTCCTCGGGGAGTGTGGTGACGTTTTGCTGCGGTTTTGGTACTGCAGCTACGTGTCGGGGTTGGTTGTGGCATTATGTTCGACCCTTCCGTGCTCCTTCTGGGGCCCTCCTTCCTTGCTGGTCTTGCTGTGCCAGGCCTGGGTTTTCCATGTTCCTTGGATTCTCTGTCTTGTCCTCGCCTCGTTGTGCTGGCTGGGGATGAGTTTGGGGTCTTCGTCTCGCCCCTCGCCTATCTTCCGGTTTCGGTTCAAGTTCCAGAGCCTAGTGGGCTCCCTTCCTTAGTGTTTTTCACGGCTGCCCCGGGGTTTTTCTTGATGCTGGGGCTTTGAGGGGACAGCTCGGCCCCGGGGCCTGCAGGGTGGGTTCCCGGGGCTGGGGTGGGGCTAACATGAGGGGCCTCGGGCCCCGTTGGTCCCCGCCGGGGTATTTCTACCCCTCTGGGCGGGGCTTGTGATTTTGTGGTGTGGGGTTTTTCCGTTCCTCCTCTCCGCACGTGCTTTGTGGGCATCGGCCCCTCCCTGGGCTTGGTTTCTTTGTCCATTGTTCCTGTTGTTTCCGTCCTGTAGGTGGGTGCTTTTCTACGATCTTCGCCCCTTTTTTCCGGGACAGGCCTTCTCCGTCATGTCCCCCTCTTCTTGGGGTTTCTGCATGACTTTTGGTCTCGGGTGCGACGGGGATTTTGTGCCTTCGTCCTTTGTGTTTGCTTCTTTTTGTTCTCGAAGGTTTGGGATGGTTTTGCTCCTTCCCATTTTCTGGTACGTCTGTCCTCATTCGGTTGAGCTTCCTTCTGGTCCTTTCTAGGGCTTGTGGGTCCTATTCCCGGCAGCTTCTGGGTGTTTGGCCTTCTTGTTCTTTTGTGCATATCTCTTCTCTTCGCGCTGTCTCGGCACTACTCGTTTTCCTGGGGGCAGTTTTGCTCCTTTTAATGAGTCTTTTCGCTCCTGCCCTTCTGCGGGATGTTGGTGCGGGGCGGCTCCTTATGCGGGTTCCTTCCGTGTCGGCTGCACTTGTGGCGGTGAACTTGCACGCTTGTGGTATTTTGTTTTGGTCCTGCGTTTTCTTTTCCCTCCTGGAGTTCTACTGATCAACTACTGGTCTTTCCCAGGATGCAACTCACATCATTTGTCAAACTCCCTGGCACCTATTTACTGCTAGGTGCATAGAGACTTCAGGTTAAAAGAAAAGTTGCCTAAACGTTTTCCCACTACTAGAATCACACCCGGGACCCTTGGTTATGAGCTAGCAATGTAGCTCACTGTGCTACAGTAATACAGTACAATAGAATCTCATTCAAATGGTGCACTGGAAGTCCAGATGAAATAGAAGGATTTGTTTGTCCTAAGATCATTGTGATCGGTTACAGCAGAAAATAATGAAAGACTTTCAGTGTTGGCAGTCCACATTCAATACTGTAATGTATTGTATATGGTGTCAAAAATGTAAACAAATTCAATAAAACATATAAAAAAATTTCCTGGCAAATTTTGCTCTGAAATGTGTACAAAAGCATGTTTTATAATTTTTAGTCAGAAATACATAAAGTTGGGCATTCAGTTACAAAATTTTGACCTACAACCATTGTTTTGTGCTGAAAGGATCCAGTATGAATCTGTTTGAGCAAGACTACTATTCTATACAATGATTGTATTTTATTTGTACATGACTTCCTTGCATAGCATTTTGGACAAGTTGTTGTATTACAGTAAAATGCTCTTTTGGTTCCATTAATACTATACATAGGCTTCAAGAAAGATTTGTAAACTAATAAAAAAATCTTAAATTAAAGGTATACTATATTTTAGCTGTATTGTTTGCAGATCAAGTGGAGTCCCTCTTCAGCAGCATCCAGTCCAGTGGAAGATCAGATGCAATGGAAGGATTCAGTTTCGGTGGTAAGAATAATTACAGAGGATCAGCATACCAATGAAAAGGAAACATGTTGATGTTTCCAGTAATCAGTTATTGATTCCTTTCCATACACTAGGAAATTCAACTAAAATAAACTTCCCCATTTATTAACCACTGAACTGCACAATGCGTCCGCAGGCGCTCGACGGGGGGTGCGCAACTCACCTCCGGGATCTTATATTTTCAGTGTATGATTCAAAACTCCCGCGGCTAAATGGGGTTTACATTAGCTTCCTCAGGGCTCTTGTAAACAGACGCCATTTAAAAAAAAAATTTGTGGGCAACATTCCTAGGTGTGATAGCCTCAGTACTGAGTGAGCAACCGAGGCTGGCGCACGCAGCATGAGGTCACAGTACTGCTGTTCAGCTTGTGACCACAGCATTTCCTAATAATGTGAAAATATATCTATAACTGGTATTATTTAGCTATGATAGTATTACAGAAAGCCCTTGAGTGTGATAATGACTGTGCACAATGTTCAAATATCAGTGAATCAATGCTGTTCACGATGTTCACAGCGCTAGCCACGGCATCACAGCATTATTTCGTCCATCTAGGAATCTTCAAACAACTTCAGATGTTACTTTACAAAATAAACTTATGGTCAATTATTCATTTACAGGTTTTAGAGAAAGGTAAGTTTGGTGAGAGAGGGAGGAAATCCAGATAGCGTCACTGTGTGTGGCAGCCACGCTTGTTTTGCTCACCATACTAGCTTAGTGGTTCGCTATGGTGAACACATATGTACATGGGTATATACAATGTATATATAGTGTAATAACAGCAACAGGAGTATATTGGGAGGGGCCATTTTGGTGAGGGAGGTGGCTGTTGTAGCGTTGTCTGCTGGCTGCTGTGTGATTTCTCATGCAGTGTATGGTGGCCACTATGCTGTTTGGACACAATACCGGCTTGCTTGCATAGTTATGGTGAATAAAACATGTAGATATGTATACATAGTGTAATAGTGTAATAAAAACAACAGTATGGTGGGAGGAGCAATGTTGGCGAGTAAGGTGTAAGGAGTAAGCTAGGTGTTGGAGGAGTGAGGGAGGGCTGGCTGGGAGTGACAGCTCATACTCGCGGAGTTCTGAGTGTGTTGATGGTGAATGTATATAGTGTGTGATAGTGTATAGTGTAAATATGTTGTAAATATACATAAATGAACATGAAACATTGGATATATATGAGCAATATATGTGGACACATTTGAGAGACATATAACACTGTCTTGGGACAGTACCGGTGTTCTACTGCCATAATATTGTGTACGTGTTCATTATACATAGGATTGGCAAGAAAAAAGAAAACAAATGTTTTTGGAAATGTACTCAAAAAATGAACAAAGAAATATTTGTGGCAACTCGCGCATATTGAAGCTCCGCGCATGTATGAGGAATGGGAGAAGATGAGTCAAGGCCTACACCACACAAATACAGCATTGGGTCACAGCCTTGCATGTATGTGCTGGTTCAGTGTGTATGAGAGCCATGCATGTGATACCTCAGGACAATTGACCGAGACAGAGCTGTTGTGCAGAACCGAATGACTTATGTGGACAGAACTTACTTATTGGACAACTTTTTCCAGGCATGTTGCAAATTGAGAAAGCTGCCAGTCTAAGGAAAAGGTGTCTGAATACAATTTACAATAGTTGATGGTAATGATTATGCAGTACTGTATAATAGTTTCACAACTTTCAGATTAATGTGTTTGATGATGATCAAAGCTCAGAAAAGGGCAGCATAATCGTGAAGAAGGAGATACAGCAAAACATGGAAACCAGGAGGAGTGCGGGCAAAGCTTTCATACATTCAACTCCAACTCGCCTCAAAACTTCAGTACTACCTAGTAAGAAATACTGTATTTGTTATAAAATAATTAACTTAGGTTTTCTGGGGGGAGCCTCTTCGACTCCCCGGAGCTATCCAGGCTGATATGGATATCATTAGACTTTGGCATCAGTCAGTGTGTATGGAGTTCTAGGCCTACCGGGGACCACGAGCCAGAACCTGGCCCCCCTCAGAGAGACATGGGGAGCAATGGCCTATAGAAATGCTTCAAATGGGATTTGGAGCATTCTGTGTCTGCCATTGACCATTGGGAGCCGGTCGGCCGAGCTGACAGCACGCTGGACTTGTGATCCTGTGGTCCCGGGTTCGATCCCGGGCGCCGGCGAGAAACAATGGGCAGATTTTCTTTCACCCTATGCCCCTGTTACCTAGCAGTAAAATAGGTACCTAGGTGTTAGTCAGCTGTCACGGGCTGCTTCCTGGGGGTGGAGGCCTGGTCGAGGACTGGGCCGCGGGGACACTAAAGCCCCAAAATCATCTCAAGATAACCTCTCAAGATAACCTCAAGGCCAGGCACCCAGAAAGGTAAGCACCTCAAAATGAACCCCTATTCTGGTTAAAACGACTAAAAGAAAGAAACGAGTGGACAGAACTCCCCAAATGAAAATGAGCAAATTAGCATGACATCACACGAGCCACGCCACATGTCTGCGCAGCTTCCCCACTCCCTGGCAGGGGAAAGGGGAGCCCCAGATCCACCGTGCCGGCGATTCACCCTCCAGTTCTGAGCTGATGTGATTGTGGCATGGTCATGTGGCTCCAGTTCCAGATTCTCTTGTGTTGTGTTGTGCTGTGCCTTAGGTTCAGTAAGGCACAATCAGAGGAGCCGGTCGGCCGAGCGGACAGCACGCGGGACTTGTGGTCCTGGGTTCGATCCCAGGCGCCGGTGAGAAACAATGGGCAGAGTTTCTTTCACCCTATGCCCCTGTTACCTAGCAGTAAAATAGGTACCTGGGTGTTAGTCAGCTGTCACGGGCTGCTTCCTGGGGGTGGAGGCCTGTTCAAGGACCGGGCCGCGGGGACACTAAAAGCCCCGAAATCATCTCAAGATAACCTCAAGATTATCTCAGTACTGCTATTACGGTGGCGTGCAAGCTAGGAGTAATATTCACAAGTACTCGGGCTGCATGTGCTTTGGGTTCCCTTCCCTGAGTGCCCTGTAAGTACCGCCCTTGATGCTTGGGGTTATCTTCCACAACTCACCTTGGGGTCTATCTCTGTTGATCTTTTGCTGCTCGGTGATTGACTGCCCCGAGTGTGTTGGGGGTTTTTGTCCCTTGTTTATCTTGGGGTAAGTGGTAGTTTTTGCACTGGTGGAGGCGCAGGGTACTGCGTAGCTAGTTTTCACCTATTACAGCGGCCGGCTCTGTTCGTCCTGGATACGTTGCCCTCTTCCCTTACCCTAGTTATATTAGCAGTATTGATGGCTGTGGACAATGCTCACGTCCACTTTTTCTGTGGGGAGCCCCTACGGCTCCCTGGAGCTTATCGGGCTAATGTATGTTATATTAGACCGGGACATTAGCTAAGGAGTTCAGACCTACCAGGGACCAGCGCCAGAACCTGGCCCCTTCAGAGAGGTTTCAGGGAGCAATGGCCCTAGAAAACCCCTTGTGGTTGGGGTTTTCCTTATCTGCCATCAACTGGGGTTAGGCACCCAGAAAGGTAGGCATAACAAAACAAACCCCACATGGTAAAAAAGTTAAACAAAAAACTGAACACAGAGGTAGAAACTCCCTACAATCACAAGGAAACAAGCAAACATCACACTTTACTGCCGCGCCGATCGTCCGCGCAGCCCTCCCTGCCCCGAGAGGAGGAGGGGGGAGCCCCGGACCTACCGCGCCGGCTGCCAAGCTACAGTTCGTAAGCTAATGTCAACCGGGATAGACGCTTCTCTGGTCTCAGTTTCCTAGGTGGTGTTTGCCTTGTGTGGCGTTCACTGCCGTGTGTTGTGTTGTGCGGTGGCCAGGAGTACCTCATCAGTGCCAGGGCTGCATGCGCTTAGTGGCTGACTTCCCTAAGTGCCCTGTGAGTACTGCCCTTGCGTAACAGGGTTATCTTCCCTGGGGTGTTCGGGAACCATTCCAGTAGAGGTTCTTGCTGCTCAGCATTTGCCTCGCCCTTGGGGCCAGCTGGGTCTGGGGGCCCTTGTTTGGCCCTGGGTAGGGATTGGTATTGTGCTGGTTAGAGTGTCAAGGTGTTGCACAGCCTGCTACCTAAGCGGCGACCTGTTCCTGTTGCCTCTGGAGACGGTGTACTTTTGCGGGGTTTTTCTTTTGTTTTTATTTTCATGCCTGGTGGGGGTCTGCCCAGTGTGGCTATAGTTCCACTGGTAGTGTTTGGCGGCCCTCTGCTAGGCCCCCGTGATTGTACACGTCGCAGAGGTTTTCAGTGCTATCCTCTACCCTCTTGTTATGTTTGGGTTTCTTAACCAGTTAGCAACACCTTGCCCGGTCTTCCCGTAGCAGTCAGCCTACGGGCCCTGAAAACCCCTGTCTGGGCTCGGGGGACCATTGAATGTGTCTTCCGGGTTCCAACCTGTCTTGTACGGGATCGTTGGTTGCTGTGCCCTTGTCTCCGGGTGACAGTCGCCACTTTTACCTCCGTCATGCTGCCTGTTGGGTCACTGACACCTTGACCCGGAGTTGCGAGAGATTCTCTGCTTGTTCTCCAGTACTCTCCTGATGTTATTACTGTTCAGAGTACAGGTGGCATCTGTGTTGCAAGCTAGGTTAGGTTGCTGCATCATGCTAGGTTGGTTTCCCACTCGGATGCCCCGAGGCCGCCCCGTTTTGGTTAGGTGCTGTTCGCCCCTTTCCCTCCCTGTTCCCGGCTCCAGACCGTCTGCGGGTTTCGGGGTCGGGGCGGGGTTTAGTTGGGGCCGAGACTCGGGCGGTTTTTGGGGGCTGCCCCGTTCGGGTTGGGGGACGGAGGTTTTCGAGCCTCTTCCTCCTGCCAAGGATTCTGGGTCTTACCAGCAGCCCTTTCCTGCTGCCTTTCCCATGGACTCTTCCTTTTCTTTAAGGGTGGAGGGCTTGGAGGACGGCTCTGCCCCAGAGCCTCTGTTGCTGGTTCCCAGGGCTGTGGGGGATGCCTGCTAGCAGTTCTTTGGCAGTTTGCCCCTGCCTGGGTTTTCTGCTTTTGGGCGGAGTTTTTCGCCTATCCAGTCTGCTTGTTTTCCACTTTTGCTGGCATGTTTTCGTATCTTTAGTGTCGGTTACAGTCCTCTGTTCTGGCGGCTATTTTCGTCTGCCGGTTTTCCGGCATGGCCACCAGGGCGGCGTTGCGGTTTGTTTACATGCGCCTGGGTGTGTGAGTGAGCTTCTTGGGTGAGTTTTCACCTTTTTTCAAGGGTTTTATTCTCCTGTTGTCGTTTCTTTGCTTTTCTGGTGTTTTTTGCCTGTTTCCTGTTCCTCTGGGGATGTTTGGGTGTTGATTTTACACCAGGTTTCCCTTTTTGTCTGTTTTGGGTCTGGGGCCCTTGGGTTTGGGCTCAGTGTCCCTGGCTGTTATGCTTGCTCCCACACTTTGTCCCTCGGTTTTTGGTCTGTTATGTCCGTTTCCCTGGGGGTTCTGTCTGGGGGCTGTGCTTTGCCTTTCTGTGGTGTTCTCCGCCGGCAAATGTGGTGGTTTGGGCTCCCCCTGGTTCGATTCCGGGTTCCTTTGGGTTCTTTGGTTTCGTTCTGGAGGTTTCTTCCTCTTGGGACCCCTTTGTGGGTTCAGGGGGCTTTGTTTCCTCGTGTGACCCGGTTCTGCCTTCTGGAGTACCGGGGTCTTTCTGGCTTGCAGACTGATCTTTTTGGGTCTTGGCACATGTGGTGGTCGTGCTGGGACTTCGAGGTTTTGTTGTCGAAGTGGGCCTTTTGATGCAGTTTTGTGCCTTCTTTGCCTGGCCGGCGTGGTGCTCTCTGCCCACTGGTCGGCTACTTGTACTTTTCTTTTTATAGTGTATGTGTGTGTGTGTACGCATGTACATGTGTACGCTGTGTGTGTGTGCACATGTGTATACACACGTGTGTGTAACATACCTTGTGTGTATATGTATATGTATGTGTACAGTATATACATAATGTGTGTATGTGTACTTTTTCTTTTGGAAGGGGCTCTGTTCCCTTCTCTGTTGACGGGGCGCTGAGGGGAGCCGCTTGCTCTGTTGACTCTCGCATGGTCCCGCTGTTGGTGGGCGCTTTTGGTTGTCTTCCGGCCTCTGGTGGCGTCGGTGGACGGCTTCTCCCCCTTTAGGGGGGTTCAGAGCTGGCGGGGTGGGCTTCTTCCCCTGCACTTCGTCATGTCATCTTAGTGGGTGCGTTGGACGTGGTCGATCTGCCCCATCCTTCTGGGGTTCCAGTCTACTCTTTGCAGTCATAGGCCTTTCACATCTGCGGTTCTTCTGGACTTCTTCAGTCTGCGCCCTGGATTCTATGACCTCCTCGGAGGACTGTTGTCTCCTGTCCTACTTCTGTTGGGGCCGGGTGCCTGGATGGTGGCCCTGGACCTCCAGGTCACTTCTTTTCACGTTCCTCTCCAGTTTTCTGGAACTGGCACAGTTGGTGGTGGGGCTTCAGGCTTGCTGCTTTTGCTGCCTTCCCAATTTTGTAATTGGCACTTGGTGTATTTTTGCATCTTCACCGGATCTTAGTGCCCTGTCTGAGTCTGCTTGAGATTCGGTGTCTGGCCTACCTCGACGACTGGCTGGTGTGGGCTCCCAGTCGGTCCGCTTGTCTGCTCGCCAGGGGTGTGGTTCTTTCCAGATTGCCGGGTTTGGTTTCCTGGTGATCTGGAGGCCATTCCATCTGTTTCTGTCCCGGGTTCGGACCTGGACCTTGTTTAGGGCTATTGGGCCACTCCTTGTCTTTCCCTCCAGAAGTGTTATTGCGGCTGTGGTCCCGTCTTCGGCTGTTCATGAGGGGGTCCCGGGTTGCTCAGCGGTTACTTGAGCAGTTGTGCGGGAGTCTGAACTTCGACGTGCCGGTCTGCCTGCGGGGTAGGGTTTGACTTTGGTGTCTGTTTGGTTCCTTCAGAGACTCCCCTTCCGCCTCTTGCAATCGTTGGGTTTGTTCCTCCGGGGATCTTGTGTTGGTGCTGCGTCACCAGTTTCCTCTTTGGGGTTTTCTGGGTTCCATGCCTTGGCACCTCCCCGAGCCTTCGCTCGATGTGTTCATGGACTGGTCATCTCTCAGCTGGGGCTTTGTAACCAGTGCTCACCAGGTCGGCCGGGAATGGTGGAGTCTGTCCGTCCGTCAGGCTCACAGCATGGTTCGGGAGTTCGTGGCTGTCTGGTTTGCGCTTCGGAGGGTTTGGGTCACTCGGTGCTCTACCATTCAGTTCCGTTCAGACTGTTCTCTGGCAGTCTTGCCGGAACCACAGGGTTTCTCTTAGGTGTTGACCATTGGGGTTGGTTCCTTAGTGGCTTGTTTGCTGGATTCTCGGGGTTTGGCTAACCGTGAGGTTCATGTCCTGCGTCCTGGCGGACAGCTGTCTCGGTTCATTCCTCTGTTCGCGGATTGGTCAGTCGTCGCCGACTTGTTTTGTTGGCTCTGTCGGACGTATGGACTCCTGGCCATGGACGTCTTCGAGTCGGCATGGTCTAGGCGTCGCCCGTTTTATGTGGCGCCCTTACCCACCTGCGAGGCGTTCATGGTGGATGCTTTTCAGCAGGACTGGTCGAGGTGGGGGTACCTGTTCCTTTTCTCCCGGTCCAGCTGTTGCTTCGGGTTCTGGCTCGGTTGCAGCCTATTCCCACGAGAGCAGTCCTTATGGTTCCTTGGTGGCTGGCCCAGCTTTATTTTCAGACGCTCCTTGATAGGTGTCCGAACCCGAGGCGTTTTCCCACGGCTCCACCTCTTTCGGCAGGTCGAATCGGTCCTGTAGTGACTGGTTCGGCCTTCTCCTCGGCTCTTCGCGTCTGGTATTTTGACGCGGGTATCACCATCTCTGTGGTGTTCAGGTGGCTTTGTTGATGGTGTCCCACCTGCGAGCTTCGTCTTGGCGACAGTATGACGTTCCTGGTGTTTCTATGCACTTTTTCTTGCTCTTCGTAGGTTGTCGTCTCTTTCGCATCGAGTTGTCTTGTCCTTTGTTGGGTTTTCAGGACTACAGTTATTTGATGTTTTTACTGTCGCCTCGTTTTGTGTGGCGTTGGCGGAGCCGCTCCGGCTTGCATTTGGGGTGGACGTCACATCTGCCCCGTTTCGTACGCTTTCTTGTGTTTTGTTTCACCTCCTACCTGCTCATGCATCGCCTGCGCCGTCCTGGTCCTTGATCGGGGTGCCTTCTTATCTTCTCCTCAGTTTGTGGTAGCCCCTTCGGTTCAGGTTTCTGCTCTTTGGTACTCGTGGTAGATTTGTACGTGTGCAGCCTTTCTCCGTCCTGGCGACGGTTGAGACGGCTGCTTTCCGGAGGGGTTCTTGATGCTTGATTCGTTTGGCTGGGGGTGCGTCCTGTGTTGTCCGGTAGTGCTTTTTGCCGTTACCTGCGTACCGTGTCTGAGGATGCGCTGTGGTTGATCCGGTTCCCCTCGTTCCCTGTTTTCAGGGCTCGGGTCTCCCAGGTCGTCCGCAGAGTTTTTCAGTCTTCCAGCCTGCGGTCTGTCTCTGCGCCCGTGCTGTTCAGACGTTTGCAGCTTTTGCTGCTGTGTTGGTGACGTCTAGGGCTCATTTCGGGCGCAGGGATTTGAGGGTCGCACAGGTTCTTGGCCGCCCATTCTTTATGGGTGTCATCTCCTGTGCGTTCTTGTTGCCTTGGGTCGTAGGTTGCAACCTGTTGGCTCGGCTTCGCATTGCAGAGTTTGTGACGGCCGCCTCCTGGGTTAGCCCTCTCTTTTCCTTCTCTTTGGGTATGAAGCTCCAGGAAGCCGTAGGGGCTCCCCACAGAAAACCAGCGTTGAATGTAATGAAACGCCATTTTCTGGGTGAGCCCCAGAGGCTCCCTGGCAACCCTCCCTCCCACCGGTAGGCGGTTTTTTCGCGTTGGTTGAAGCTTAGTTTCCGAACTGAAGCTTGGCAGCTGGCGCGGTAGGTCCGGAGGTCCCCCCCTCCCCCTCTCGGGGCGGGGAGGGCTGCGCGGACGATCGGCACGGCAGTAAAGTGTGGTGATTGCTTGTTTCCATGTGATTGTAGAGAGTTTCTACCTTTCTGTTCGTTTTTATGTTTTAGTTTTTTACCATGTGGGGTTTGTTTTGTTATGCGTACTGTCTCCCTGGGTGTCTAACCCCGGTCGATGGCAGATAAGGAAAACCCCAACCACAAGGGGTTTTCCAGGGCCATTGCTCCCTGAAACCTCTCTGAAGGGGCCAGGTTCTGGCGCTGGTCCCTGGTAGGTCTGAACTCCTTAGCTAATGTCCCGGTCTAATATAACATACATTAGCCCGATAAGCTCCAGGGAACCTCCGGGGCTCACCCAGAAAATGGCGTTTCATTACATTCAGCTCTGGTTTTTTCTCTTGAGTCCTAGCAGTGGACAGCGCTCGTGTCAATACAAAAATATTTGTATAAAATTAATTTTTTATCTGATCGACTTGGGGATAGTTTCAACATAAACACCCTTAGAGTGCGCACAATTTGATACCAAAATGAAAGATGTAACAAGAAACCTGATGTCAGAACATTTGAAAGAATATAAATATGTTTTTGGTCAAAATTTTAAAATATTTGTTAAAATTCTGTTTATTGTGCTATTATTTTGGGACTAGTTTTAAAATGCTCGCCTTTACATTGTGAACAATTTAATACCAAAATGAAAGATGTAACACAAAAATTTATGTCAGAACACTGGAAAGATATAAATAATTTTGGGATGATGAGCGTACAAAATTAAAATATTTGTTAAAATTTCAGTTATTGCTCTATTATTATGGGACTAGTTTTAAAATACGCGCCTTTATATTGCGAACAATTTGATATCAAAATTAAACACGTAACACGAAAATTGATGTTATCAAACTGAACGAGTATACACATTAGGTTGCGGTGTGCCAATTGGTGCTCGTTTACGGGTAACTTTAGGCTTTCCTGCGGGGAATCACGCTGGGCTTTTGTACATTATATGCATATACACCTGCAGGGAATTTACTTGTAAACACAATGATATGAAAACGAACGATGTAGCACGAGAATTAAGGTGAGAAAACTGAAACGAGTAAACACATTTTAATGATTTTGTGCCCTCACGGGTAACTTTTGCCGATTTAGGCTTTGCTGTTGGGAGTCACGCCAGGCTTTTGGACATTATATGCATATACACCTGTAGGGAATTCTTTTGCGAACACAATGATACCAAAACGAATGATGTAGCATGAGAATTAAGGTGAGAAAACTGAAACAAGTATACACATTTCAGTGTCACCACGAGCTTACCCGCACGCTCGCCCGCATGCCAGGGGCGTGACCTCTAACTTGGTGGCGCGCATGCCCAGCGCACGATAGTGTTAGGGTCTTGACCTCCGGTTTTTGGTGGTACCCTCTGCTTGGCCCTCGTGAGTGGACACATCCCTGCAGTTCAGTTTTAGAAGTTTGTTGGTAGATTTGGGTGCCGGTTAGCAGTACCCTGCCTGGGCTTCCCCTTAGCAATACCAGTCTAGGGGTCCTGGGAAACCCCATGGGGGTGCACGGGTCTCACAATTTGTGAGCTTTTCGGGTTTTTCCCACGGCCTACGATGGTGTTGGGGGGTCTGGACTTGACATTCTGGACTTGTCCCATCTGAACCCCTGGGATTCTTCCCCTTCCTTTCGGATGACCACTCTCTCCCAGGTCCGGCTTCTGTTGGAGCCGGACTCTTGGATGATGTCCCTGGACCTCAAGGACACGTATTGGCACGTCCCAATTCATCCGGGGTTCAGGGACTGGCTCAGTTTTGTTGTTGGGCGTCTTGGAGACCGCTGTTGTAGTCTCCCATTCGGGTTGAACCTGGCTCCTCGTGAGTTCACATGCCTCATCCGGGTCGTGGTGGCCCGTCTGCATCTTTTAGGCATTTGGGTGTTGGCCTATCTCGACGACTAGCTGGTCTGTGCTCCCAGTCGGTCCGCATGGCTGCTCGACAGGGATTTGGTTCTTTCCCACCTTGCCGGGTTTGGGTTCCTGGTGAAAAGGCAGAAGCCCCATCTGGTCCCCCCCCCCCCAGGTTCGGACTTGGCTGGGTCTTGTGTGGGAGTCTTGGACCGCTTCCTTGTCTCTCCTAGAGTCTCTCCTTCGGCTGTGGTCCCGCATGTGCTTGTTTCGAAGGGGCTTCCAGGTCACGTGGCAGTTGCTCGAGGGTCTATGCAGGAGTCTGAACTTTGCGATGATGGTCTACCCGCCGGGTTGGGTTTGGCTTCGTCGGCTGTTCTGGTTCCTTTGGGGACTGCCCTTCCGCTTCTCACGATCGCTGGGTTCGACACAAGACCCAAGTGGCCTTGTGTCGGCTGCTACATCGCCGACTCCCTCTTTGGGTTTTTTGGGGTTCAGTTCCTTGGCGCCTACCCGACCCCTTACTCGATGTATCTGGTATATGTGGCGCCCTTCCCCGACTGAGAGGCCGTTGGGGTCGATGCCTTTCGGCACGACCGAAAGCTTGAAAGGTCCTTTCGGCTCTGGCTCGCTTGGAGACTTACCAGGGACGCGTAGTCCTCTTGGTCCCATGGTGGCCGATCCAGCCTTGGTTTCAGGCGCTGCTTGCTCGGTGTCTGAACCAGGAGGTTTTCCCATGGCTCCGCCTTTTTCAGCAGATCGGTCCGGTCCGTTACGGGACTGGTTCGATCTTCTCCTCAAGTCTTCACGTTTGGTCGTTTTGACTTGAGTCTATCACCATCTGTATGATGATCAGGTGGCTTCTTTGGTGGTGTCCCACCTGTGGGCTTCATCTCGGTGGCAGTATGAAGTTTCCTGGCTGTCCTTTCAGTACTTTTTGTCACTCCATTGCTGTACTTCGCTTTCAGTTAAGCTTGTTTTGTCCTTTCTCTCATGGCTGTTTCAGGACCATCATCTTATGCCGAATACTGTCGCCTCGTATCGTGTAGCATTAGCGGAGCCGCTGCAGCTTACTTTGTTTTGATGTTCTGCACTGTTTCACAAGCTGTCTCGGGCGTTGTTTTACCTCCGGTCTGCTCATGCGGTGCCTGAGCCGTCCTGGTCTTTGGACAGAGCGCTCTCTTATTTGTCTTCTCAGTTTGTTGTGGCCCCCTTCGGTTCAGGATTGTTTTTCTAAGGCTATTTTCTTGTTGGCATTGGCCTCTGCGGGTCGGGTTGGGGGCTTCATGCTCTCCTCAGGCGCAGGGTTTTCTGCTTTTTTGGTCGAGGTGATAAGTTCGGTCGTTTGCAGCCGTCTCCTTCTTTTCTGGTGAAGAATGAGACTGCTGCTTTCCAAAGGGGTCCTTGGGTTATTGATGCTTGATTGGTCAGGCCAGGGGTGCATCATGTGTTGTGTCCGGTTGCGGCTCTCCACTGTTATTTGCGCGCCATGGCCTCAGTGACCGGGAATGCGCTTTGGGTTGATCCGGTTTCTTTTCTTCCCTGTTCTAAGGTTCGGGTCTCTCAGGTCGTCCCCAGGGTTATTCGGTCTAGCTAGCCAGCGGTCTATCCCCATGCCCATGACTTTCGTAAGTTTACTGCGTTGGCTGCTGTCTTTGGTAACATGTCTTGGGCTGACATTCGGGCACAGGTTTTTTGGTGGTCGAACAGGGTCCTGGCAGAAAACTAGTGTTGAATGTAATGAAACGTCGTTTTCTGGGTGAGACTTGGAGGCTCCCTGGCAACCCCCCCCCCCTTTCCGCCCAGTGTTTTTCTGGGGGGAGCCCCTACGGCTCCCCGGAGCTTACTAGGCTGATATGCTAATGTCAGACTTTAGCATCAGTCATGTTTATGGAGTTCTTGTGGGCCTACCGGGGACCACGAGCCAGAACCTGGTCCCCCTCCAGAGAGGCAAGGGGAGCAATGGCCTTAGAACCCCCGTGTGATTGGAAGCATTCTATGTCTGCCATCAACCGGGTTAGGCACCCAGAAAGGTAGGCGTCCCAAAACAAACCCCTATTCTGGTGAAAATTGCAACCAAAGACCGAACAAGTGGATAGAACTCCCCAAACAAAAACGAGCAAACTAGTATGACGTCACCCGTCATCACGCCACTGTCTGCGCAGCTCCCCCCCTCCCCGAGAGGGGGAAGGGGTAGCCCCAGACCTACCATGCCAGCGATCCACACCCCAGTTCTGAGGCTGGATGTCAAAACACACGAAAAAAACGCCGATAGGAGGGAGGGTGGGATGCCGGGGAGCCTCCGGGACTCGCCCAGAAAATGGTGTTTCATTACATTCAATGCTGGTTTTCTGGGGGGGAGCCCATACGGCTCCCTGGAGCTGACTACCCACAGAGGAAAGAGAATAGAGATTTACCCTGGAGGCGGTTGCCGCTCACTCCTCAACGCGAAGTCGAGACAACTGGCTGCATCCGCCAACCCAAAGTGACACAAGCCCGACTGGGCCCAGGAACAATTACAAGGTAATGAGCAGCCAGGACCTTGTTCGACTGCCAAAATCCCCGCGCCCGAATGTCAGCCCAGGACATATTGCCAAAGACAGCGGCAAGAGCCGCGAACTTGTGGACGTCATGGGCACGAGGATAGACTGCAGGCTGGCTAGCCTTAATTATCCTGCGGACAACCTGGGAGACCTGCATCCTCGAACAGGGAAGAAGGGAAACCAGATCAACCCAAAGGGCGTCTACGGATACAGAAGCCGTGGCGTGCAAATAACGGCGCAACCGGACACAAAACAAGATGCACCCCCGGCCTAACCAACCAAGCATCAACAACCCAGGGACCCTTTCGGAAAGCAGCAGTCTCATTCTTCGCCAGAAAAGACAAAGGCTGCAGACGAACAAAATGATCACCCCGACCGAAAGAGCAGAAACCTCTGTGCCGGAGGAGAACAGAGGGCTCGCCAACCCAACCCCAGAGGCCAATGCCAACAGGAAAAGAGCCTTCGAAAAACAATCCGGAACCGAAGGGGCCCACAGCAAAACGAGAAGAAAGAAAAGAGAGCACCCTGTCCAATGACCAGGACGGCTCAGGCGGCGCATGAGCAGGCCAGAGGTGAAACAACGCCCGAGATAGCTTGCGGAATGGCACAGATGTGACATCAATACCGAAAGCAAGCTGCAGCGGCTCCGCCAGCGCTGCACGATACGAGGCAACAGTGTTAGGCATAAGAAGACGGTCCTGGAACAACCAAGAGAGAAAGGACAACACCACCCTAACAGAAAGCGAAGCACAATGACGAAGACGCAAGAAGAACCGGAAGGACTGCCAGGAAACTTCATACTGCCGCCGAGATGAAGCCTGCAGGTGGGACACTAATAAGGAAGCCACCTGACCACCATAGAGATGATGATAAACTCGAGTCAAAAATACCATACATGAAGACTTAGGAGAACATCGAACCAGCCACGTGACGGACCGGACCGATCTGCTGGAAGAGGCGGAGCCACGGAAAACCTCAGGGTTCGGACACCGAGCAAGCAGCACCTCGTTCTGGCTCATGGTCCCCGGCAGGCCTAGAACTCCATACACACTAACTGATGCCAAAGTCTAATGATATGGACTTTGGATAGCTCCAGGGAGCCTCCGGGTCTCGCCCAGAAAATGGCATTTCATTACATTCATTGTTGGTTTTTTGGTCTGTAGGATCAGTTCTACACAGCACGATATAATTGTGATCACTGTCCTGTATGGTTATATATAACCCTGTAATCATAGTCCTGTACAGTAAGATATAATCATGTCATTGCAGTCCTGCACAGAAAAATATGATCGTGTGATCATAAGCCTGTGCATTGCTTCATGTTCTTTTGTAGTCATGGCACTACACTGCAGTTGATGATGATAATTTTAAATTTAAAGAATAGTTTTTGTGTTGAATGTCTTGAGCTATTACAGGTATCTCAATCTTTGATTTGCAGTTCATTTAATTAAATTTTCCAGATGATGCTACTGATTGTCTGATTGGTAATTAAGGACTCAAAAGTAAATAACTGTAGAATGTTATGCAATTCTTGAATATCTAAGAAAATCACTGAATAATTTTACAGAATGTCATATGACACTGATTGAAATTCAGATAACCATACCCAAACTATACAATTATGTTAGTGACCTTAGTTAATTATCCACTAATTACCATGTTCACTGTTACTTGAGAAGATTTTATGAAAAAATAGATGTATTGGTTTAGCTGTCACATAAGTAAAGTACTGTTGCTGATCTTTGCTCAAGTATGTTTTCGATTTTGAATCTAGGTGGTTTGATCCATGCAGGTGGGCCTGCATCAGCCACCCCAGCAGGTAGGCCGGCATCAGCCACCCCAGCAGGTGGACCGGCATCAGCCACCCCAGCAGGTGGGCCGGCAGCGGTCCCTCCAGCTGCTGCTACTCATGTCCAACTCTCTATGCCACCATCCGTGCCATTCATCTTGGGAGAGGACAAGGACGAAAAAGTCAAAGATTTTCAAAAAGCTGTGATTAAGAATAGGATATCTGCAGTGGTAAATAATTATATTTTATCTTTGGTACTGCTTCTTTAATGTAATGATATTCATCTTCTCCAGGATGTATATTGTCACAAACCAATTCATATGGAGTTCATATCATTTCCCTGTTTATTTTGCTAGGTTTTCCACCTGTCACTAATCTTGCTTCATTTTTTTTGTTAACTGTTTTGTTACATGTTCCTAGTGCTGTAAAATATAATACAGTACAGTACTATACTATATTTAGTTTATTTTGTTTATCCATATGTGTAGTTTCTTAAAAAAACATTGCTATAATATAATGAATATATTAGTGCTGATCACTTGCAGTGATACATTGACCATGTAGCACTGAATGTTTACTGCATAGTATTTTAGCTTTTTGTGGTGAATGTGCAGTCTACTGTCCAATATCAAGAGTCCACTGTATTTTGGATTTTGGACTATTTATTTACTGATAACCTGAAAAATATTATTTCCCCAGAAAATTCCCCAATTTTGGTATTGTGATGAAATTGACATGACTGTGCTGGTTAACCTGCATGATAAACTGAAGAATATGGCTGCTGTCCACGGTGTACATTTCTCGTACATGTCTGTCTTCATCAAAGCAGCATCAATGGCCCTTTCCCATTTCCCAATTCTCAATTCTTCAGTGGATGAAAATTGTGAAAACATTACATATAAGGTGAGTTAGAAATGGCGCACCAGACAAAACGTTATTATACGTACAGCATTTTGCTAATTGGTCTTGTATTTCTTGATGTTGATTTGGATCCCCCTAGAATATTTTAAAGCCTACTGTCAATGGTGTTACAGTGGTACCTCGGATTACGAGCATCTCTAGTTATGAGTTTTTCGGGTTACGAGCAGGATTTGCTCAGAAAATTTGGATCGGGATACGAGGGTGTTGATACGCGTACGGGCCGACCTAGTGTGTGGTGGCACAACGATCGCACCTCAGTTTACCAGAGCCTTGCGCCCAGTGACTATCCCATCTGAATTCTTCACAAGGATTTACAGTTTTTTGTCAGATTTTTGGCCATTTGAGCATAAAAGTTGCTATTATATATCTTGCCATGGGTCCCAAGAAAGCCAGTGGTAAGGTTCAACCCAAGAAAATAGTTGAGAAGAGACAGTAGAGGATGTCCCTTCTTCATTAAGAAAATGTGTGAAGTATGGGAAGAACTGCAAAGTTTTGTTGAAAAAACTCACCCAGATAAAGCTGTAGCAAGTCATTGCATTGACCTTTTAAATGACATTGTGATGTCTTACTACAGACAAGTGTTGCAAAGAAGGGAAAAACAATCTTCAATGGATTGTTTCGTTGTGAGAAAATCAAGCAGTGAGCCACAACCAGGACCTAGTGGTATGCAGGCAAAACGTGCCAGAGAGTACACTCCAGAAAAATCTTTACTGCCTGATGTTATAAAAGAAGGGGACTCCCCTTCCAAACAGTAACACCTCTCCTTCCCCCTCCTCACCATCTTCCATACATCAACAAGAGTCATCAGCAAGGGTAAGTAATAACTTGAATATACTTTTGTAGTGTAGATTTGGATGAATTAGGTACAAAATTTAGTTTGAATTGAGGTTTTTGGGTAGCCAGGAAAAGATTAATTCATTTCCCATTATTTCTTATGAAGAAATTAGCTTCGGTTTACGAGTTTTCGGGTTACGAGCTGTCTCCAGGAACGGATTAAACTCTTAAACCGAGGTATCCCTGTATTTTCAAATTACTTTTAAAAACTGCTAAGTGATTGGATTCTATTTTAATTGAACTATTCTCTAACAACAATTTTACATTGAAAACATTTTATATTCTATGTTTCATAGTTAAATAATAGCTAGACTAGAATTGGTTGAACTAGGCCATGATGACCATAAATTTACTCTTAGGGATTTGATGAATTTGCACAGTTACCGTTTGCAAATTTGTGCTTGTCAGGAAGAATGTGATATCACTGCTGCCAAATGAGGATATGATAAGGCTTAGTCATTATGGATGCACCTTTGATTATGCTCTAAAGTTTGAGATTTTCTCCAGTGCCATCGGAAAGTATCCCCCATAATCCTACCTGTCTTCATAAATTCTGTTTCTGGTTGAGCAGATTCTTTCCTTAGGGAGCAAATGAATAACTATGCTCATGCATATGCCTTATTGGCTCAGTCTGGTTTTTCTAAATATTTTGTTTATTTTCTACATAGACAAGTCACAACATTGGTATTGCCATGGATACCAGTAAGGGCCTAGTAGTACCCAACATAAAGGGTGTTCAGGGGCTAACATTGCTAGAAGTATCTGCTGAGCTGAACCGCTTGCAGAATTTGGAATCACGAGGATCTCTCAGAGTTCAGGATGTCACCGGTGGAACAATTACACTCTACAACATTGGCTCAGTAAGTTACATAGAAGTTTAACTTGTTTTCACAAGCTTACCGTGACTGAGAATATATTTATCATGAAATATGTATATAGTACTGCAAATTCAATGCAATTTCATTGACAGTATGTTCAAGGAAGTAGAAAAAAACCAGCGTTGAATGTAATGAAACGCTATTTTCTGGGTGAGCCCTGGAGGCTCCCTGAAGCTATCCAATAGGATATATGCTAGTATCCACTCGATATAACAGCCTCTTATTTATCGTTTTGCCGGGTCCTACAACCGGTTTTGAAGACTGGTATCTGGAGCCTCAAATACCGGTCTGGTGGTTGATAAAACCGTAGGTTGGTATTGGGTATGTTTTGGCATCGGCACGCCCTTACATGGTAAGCCACCACCGCCCTTCATTGTCCAGTCATAAATTAAATCTTAACTTTTCTGGGGAGAGCCCCTTCGGCTCGCCGGAGCTTACTTGGCTGATATGCTATATCAGACTTTGGCATCAGTCATGTGTATGGAGCTCTATGGGCCTACCGGGGACCACGAGCCAGAACCTGGCCCCCTCAGAAGAGGCAAGGGGAGCAATGGCCTATAGAAACCCCCATGTGGTTGGAAGCATTCTATGTCTGCCATCGACCGGGTTAGGTACCCAGAAAGGTATGCATCCCAAAACAAACCCCTATTCTGGTAGAAATTGCTACCACAAGCCGAACAAGTGGATAGAACTTCCCCTAAAATAAACGAGCAAACAATCATGACATCACACGTCGCGGCTCCGCTGTCCGCGCAGCTCCCCCTTCCCGGGAGGGGGAAGGGAGAGCCCCAGACCCATCCATCGCGCCGGCTATCCACCCCCAGTTCTAAGGCTGATGCTAAAGGCTGAGGTCATGTGCTCCAGCTCCGGTGGTTGTTTCAGCACTGTACCTAGAGTGTGGTGTCTGTCTTCTAGATGGTGCATGAGCCGGGAGTGTTTCTTCAGTACTCGGGCTGCATGCACCTAGGGTTTCCTTCCCTAGGTGCCCTGTAAGTACTGCCCTTGGGGCTTGGGGTTCCCTTCCACAAGTTCCTTGGGTTCTGCCCCTGCTAGGTTGTTTACTGCTTGGTTTTGGGCCACCCCTTGTGTGTTCTGTCTCCCTTGTTCGCCTTGGGGTAGGGGGCAGTTTGCACTGGCGGGGTGTAGCGTACTGTGCAGCTAGTTTTCACCTATCATAGCGGCCGGCTCTGTTCCGCCTGGGTACGCTGACCTCTTGCAGGGTTTTCTTTTTTTTTTTGTTTTCTGCCTGGTGGGTGGGTCTGCCTTGGTTCTTGCCCCCTGTCCCCTGTACTGAGTCCTCTTCCTTCTTCAAGTGGTTCCCCCTGCTAGGTCCCCATGAGTGTACACGTCAGGGGGGTTCAGTTCTTGGAAGGTTGTTTGGTAGTCTTGGGCGCCGGTTAGCAGTACCCTGCCTGGGTTTACCCAAGCATGAGTCCTCTTCAAGTAAGCGCTCAGGACCCTGGGAATCCCCACGGGGATGTGTGGGTCCGATGGATGTGACCCCGGGGTGCCCCCCCACCCTTGCTTTGTGCGAGTTCGAGGGTTGCTCTGTCCCCTTGTCTCAGGGTGACTCTCACTGTTTTGCCTCTGTCTGCTGCCTGTGGGGTCGGTGGCATCTTCGGCCCGGAGCCCTGTGAGTTTTGTTGCTTGTTTGTGGCTTGCTTACCCAGACTTATGCTGACTATGTGGGTGCAGGCAGCACAGGCGTTGCGCATCGTGTTTCGGTTGGCAATGCCCTAGGTTGTTTGCTCCCCGGAAGCCCCGAAGCTGCCCCGTTTTGGTGACGGGGCTTGGGGGTGTTGGTTGCTTCGGTTTTCTTCCACGCCCCTTGTCTTCCCCCCTCCCCTTTCTCCCTGCATCCGGGTTCTTACCGTCTGTGGGCTCAGGGTCGGGGCGGGGCTTCGATGCTTTTGAGACTCGGGCAGTCTCGGGGAATTCCCCTTCTGGGGTAGTGACAGGGGCATTCGAGCCTGTTCCTCCAGCCATGTTGTATGAGTCTGCCAGTGGGCTCCCTTCCTTGCTATTTTTCGCGGCTGCCCCGGTTTTTCTTGTGGCCGGGGCTTAGGGGGGACGGCTCGGCCTCTGGGCCTGGCGTGTGGGTTAACGGGGGCTGGGGAGGGGCTGCCTGGGGGACCCTGGGCCCCATTGGTCCCTGCTGGGGTTATTTTACCCTTCGAGCGGGGCTTGCGGTTGCGAGGAGTGGAGTTTTTCCTTTCCCCCTCTTCGTACGAGTTGTTGGGCATCAGCCCCTCCCCGGGCTCGGTTCCTTGTTCCTTGAGTCCATTGGTTCCGTCCTGTTCGTGGGTGCTCTTTGCGTTTTTTTCACCCCTTTTCTTGGGACGGACTTCCTGTCATGTTCCCCATTCCTTTTTGGGGGTTCTGCATGACTTTTGGTCTCGGGTGCGACTGTGCTTTTCTGTGCCTTCATGATTTCTGTTTGCTTGTGGATGTTCTCGAAGGTTCGGGAAGGTTTCGCTACTTTCCGTATTTTTGGAACGTCTGGCATCTTTTGGTGTGGCTTTCCTCCATTTTTTCTGGGCTTGTTGGTCCCCTTCCGGGTTTATCCTGGGTTTTCGGTCCTGTTTCGCTCTTTTGTTCCAGTATTTTCTTTGTCCTCGGTCTCGGCACTGTTCGTTTTCTTTACCTACTCCCTGTCCGGGGTGCCTGTTTGGGCTACTTGTAGCCCAATTGGGTTGCTGGTTCGTTCCTTGTCTTCTCTTGAGGTTATCTTGAGATGATTTCGGGGCTTTTTAGTGTCCCCGCGGCCCGGTCCTCGACCAGGCCTCCACCCCCAGGAGCTGCCCGTGACAGCTGACTAACATCCAGGTACCTAAAATAGGTACCTGGATGTTACTGCTAGGTAACAGGGGCATAGGGTACCGGACTGCATCTATCTGGACCTAAAAAAGGCTTTCGACAGAGTTCCACATAAGAGGTTGTTCTGGAAACTGGAAAATATTGGAGGGGTGACAGGTAAGCTTCTATCATGGATGAAAAATTTTCTGACTGATAGAAAAATGAGGGCAGTAATCAGAGGCAATGTATCGGAATGGAGAAATGTCACAAGTGGAGTACCACAGGGTTCAGTTCTTGCACCAGTGATGTTTATTGTGTACATAAATGATCTACCAGTTGGTATACAGAATTATATGAACATATTTGCTGATGATGCTAAGATAATAGGAAGGATAAGAAATTTAGATGATTGTCATGCCCTTCAAGAAGACCTGGACAAAATAAGTATATGGAGCACCACCTGGCAAATGGAATTTAATGTTAATAAATGTCATGTTATGGAATGTGGAATAGGAGAACATAGACCCCATACAACCTATATATTATGTGAGAAATCTTTAAAGAATTCTGATAAAGAAAGAGATCTAGGGGTGGTTCTAGATAGAAAACTATCACCTGAGGACCACATAAAGAATATTGTGCAAGGAGCCTATGCGATGCTTTCTAACTTCAGAATTGCATTTAAATACATGGATGGCGATATACTAAAGAAATTGTTCATGACTTTTGTTAGGCCAAAGCTAGAATATGCAGCTGTTGTGTGGTGCCCATATCTTAAGAAGCACATCAACAAACTGGAAAAGGTGCAAAGACATGCTACGAAGTGGCTCCCAGAACTGAAGGGCAAGAGCTACGAGGAGAGGTTGGAAGCATTAAACATGCCAAAACTAGAAGACAGAAGAAAAAGAGGTGATATGATCACTACATACAAAATAGTAACAGGAATTGATAAAATCGACAGGGAAGATTTCCTGAGACCTGAACTTCAAGAACAAGAGGTCATAGATTTAAACTAGCTAAACACAGATGCCGAAGAAATATAAGAAAATTCACCTTCGCAAACAGAGTGGTAGACGGTTGGAACAAGTTAAGTGAGAAGGTGGTGGAGGCCAAGACCGTCAGTAGTTTCAAAGCGTTATATGACAAAGAGTGCTGGGAAGACGGGACACCACGAGCGTAGCTCTCATCCTGTAACTACACTTAGGTAATTACACTTAGGTAATTACAACACTTGACACACCCCCAGCCAAACCAATCAAGCATCCACAACCAGTGGACCCCTCTGGAAGCCAGCCATCCCATTCTTCACCAGAAAAAGAGAAAGAAGGCTGCAAATGAACAAAATTACCACCTGGAACAAACGAACAGAACCCCCGGCATCGAAGGAAAGCATGAAGTTCCCCAACCCAACCCGCAGAGGCCAAGGCCAAATAAACAAGGCCTCCCGAAAGCAATTCCAAACCAAAGGGGCTACAACACAGTGAGGAGAAGAAAGAAAAGAAAGGAACTGGGTCCAAAGACCAAGAAAGCTCAGGCGGCACATGAGTAGGTCGGAGGTGAAAAAACGCATGAGAAAGCTTGCAGAACTAAGCGGAAAGAGCATCCGTCCTGAATGCAAGCAGCAGCAGCTCTACCAAAGTTGCGCGATATGAAGCGATGCTATTAGGCATGAGATGCCGATCCAGAAAAATCAAAGAGCGAAAAGACAAATAACCTGGTCCGAAATCAATGAAAACCAACAAAGAGAGGGAAAATGATGGAAAAACCTCCATGAATTTCATACTATTGGTGAGAAGAAGACTACAGGTGGGACACCATCAGAGAAGCCACCTGATCACCATACAAATGGCAATACACATGTGTCAGCCTGGATAGCTCCATGTACGGAGCTATGAGGAAGTATGGATGATCAACCAAGACCAGTCGCATAATACGAAGCAGTAAGGCGACCAGTGAGGTACCTCACAGGCCCAACCTGCTGAAAGAGGCAGAGCCGCAAAAAAACGCCCGGGTTCCAACACCGAGCAAGCAGCGTCTGATATCAAGGCTGGGCCGGCCACCATGGAGCCAGAGAACCACTCACTCCTGATATAAATTCAGTCGATCCAGAATCCAGAGCAACAGGCTGGACCGAAAAGCATCTACCGCAAGAGCTTCGCAGTTGGGGAATGGCGCAATGTATAATGGGAGACGCCGAGACCAAACCGACACGAATAGATCCACCCCCTGGCACCATACATCCAACAAAGCCAAAGGAAGGAGGCGGCATTGACCGTCCACTCTGTGAAAAGAAGAATGAAGCATGACAGGCTGTCAGCCAGGACGTTGGACACATCCTGAATGTGAACAGAGCATAGAGCTAAACACCAAGAACTCAGCAGAAGAGCTACGCAAAGTGACTAGCCCCAAAACCACGGACTGATGAGACCTCCATCCCCCCGTTTGAGACACTGAACCACAGGGGAGCAGTTCGAATGGAGCCAGATCATCGAACCCCGAGGAAGCCGGATCCGTCGTAGCGCCTGCCACACAGCTGCAAACTCTCACACCATGCTGTGAGTTCGAAGGAAAGGGAGCGCCCAACGCCCCTGGCTGGCCTGGCGAGCACTGGTCAGAAAGCCTCAATCGAGAGACGAGGCGTCCATGAACACATCAAGTGAGGGGAAAGGGAAGGGAACTATGAAGAGAAGGTGCCGAGCCATTATGACTATACATATAGCAATTAGAAGGGGTTAGGATAAGGATTTGGGATGGAATGGATAGGTGAAGGAATGGTGCCCAACAACTTGGATGGTTGGGGATTGAACACTAACCTGCATGAAGCGATACCATTGCTGTACCCTCCAGCCCAAGTTGTTGGGCTAGAGGAAGGCACCATGGCACCAAACCCCAAAACCCCCAAAGAGGAAGCTGGATATGCAGCAACTGACGCAAGGACACCGGGGAACCAACCCAGCGAACGCAAGAGCGACGAAAGAGGCTGCTCCAAAGATACCAGAACAGCCTCCGAAGCCAAACCTTGCCCAGCTGATAAACCAGCAGGGCAGAGTGCAGGTTCCCACACAGCTGCTCTAGCAACCACCGAGTGACCCGGGTCCCCCCTCAACAGCTTAAGGTGGGACCGTAACTGGAGCAAAGCCGCAGGAGGGAGGGAGAGAAATTGACGCAGCCTACACCAACCAGTCGTTGGTGGAAAGAGGCATAGGGAAAGAACCAATGTCGAAGCGACCAACGCTCTCAAATCCTGGTCCCTAAAACACAAGTGGGGCAGCTCCAGGGCCTCCAACCAAGCAACCAACATGGCTCATTGCAGTAAGGAGAATCGAGCATGCAATGCAAGTGCTGCCTGATTTTTGAGATCAACAGATAAGGAATGAGTAAAGTGAAGTACAAGTGGAGAACAAGGCCGCAAGACTCCGGGTCTGTGGTGTTCCCGACCGAATAGGCAGTGTGGCTGAGGAAGTACGGATGATCGTTTCCCTGAGGCAGGGGCAACGAACAACCTTCGGCTTCAACAAGGCAAGAGCGAGCTCGGAAGAAGTAGCCATTGTACGACTGGGCGCACGGGTTTTCCAGGGCCCGTAGGGTGAATTAGCCCTACGAAAGGCCCAGGCACTCTTGCCTGTACAGCTATCGACATGTCGGACCTTAATGATGTAACTGAATGGGAATTAAATCATACACTAAAGATGGGAAAATCAACTGCTCCTGGAGAGGATGGTATTACTTACAGTCTACTGAGATTAGTCTCACACGTACCAGGTAATCCACTATTAGTGTTGTACAGAATGAGTTTACGTGAAGGAGTATTACCTGATGCTTGGACAAAGAGTGTCATTGTTCCTATCCCTAAACCACACTCGGATAATTATAGACCCATATCTCTAACATCGTGTGTTTGTAAAGTGCTTGAACGTATTGTTCTTAACCAACTCATGTATCGTATAAAGGGGCACCTGTCACCTCAACTGTTTGGATTTATGCCTGGGCTCAGTATACAACACTGTTTTGCTGAGTACTTCGCACATATTGAAGCTTCCCCTCAAACAGTCTTCATGACCTAGCAGCAGCTTTTGATACAGCAAACAGAGAAATCATACTGGAACAGCTTGCCGAGCTGGGAATACAAGGAAAATAACTGAAATGGATAAAGGGCTATTTGTCTAATCGAACAGCATATGTTTTGTTTAATGGTGTTAAAAGCACAGAGAGCAAACACTTTGAACTGGGAACTCCACAAGGAGGGGTCCTCAGTCCCTTGTTGTTCAACGTTCTGATGCATAAACTTATTAAAGATCTTCCAACTAATAATGAAGACACTGTCATTTGTTATGCTGATGATATATGTTTACAGGCTGCCACCGAGCCTAGAATGCAAGTTCTGCTCGACGCTTTTGCTACTAGAGCTGAGGAATGTGGCCTCCTTATCTCTGTACAGAAAACTCGTGCCCTCATTCCATGTGGTATTCCACCAGCCAATTATCATATAGATGGGCGAGCACTTGAGAACTGCGAGTCTTACAGATACCTTGGTGTCCCCATTAACGACCCTGGGTACCTTTCTTCTCTCAAGAGGAGACTTTGGGAGAGATTAAAGCCCTTGCGGGTCCTTGTTGGTGTCAATCATGGACTTAACGTGAGACTTGCTAGAATGTTTTATGTATCATTTATACGCTCTGTGATTGACTACAATGCTCTACATCTCACACTGTATAATGACAGAGAGCTGAAATCTCTTGAAACCTTGCAAAATGAAGCTATGCGTCTCATCCTTGGGGCTCCAAAGTCCACGAGAATAGTTAACATGAGAGCAGAGTTAAAATTACCTACCATAAGTGAGAGAATTTTGTCTATTAGCACAGTTTTCGGCGTGAAGGCATTGAGTAGATCTAGACAACACATGAAGTTTCAAGCTAAACTTTCTAATATGCTACACTCACCTGAGGTCTATAGAAGAAGAACGAAATCTGATTATGTATATTGGTTCTACAAGGTAGCCAACTCCATCAAAATATTAAATATGTACCCAACTCCACTAATGATTAATCAGCCAATTACTCCATGGGATAACTGGGATCTATCAGTTGATTTTGTAAATGCGCCCAAGAAAGATAGTGTGCACACTACATTATTAAAACAGTTAACACTGAAAAGCATCACTGAAAGTACTCAGAGTATGGGTAACGATGTTTATCAGTGCTATACCGACAGCTCTGTAGAAGAAGGTGGACGATGTACCGGATGTGCATGTAACATATTTGAACCATCTTCTCTCGTACCTACAGCAATGAAGCGCGTCAATGACTGGGCAAGTACAACTCAAACCGAACTTGCAGGCATATACCTTGCCACTGAATTTTTAAAAGACAAAGGCAGTGGACTTATATACTGTGACTCACAGAGTGCACTCCTGGCATTGAACGCACATAGTAGTGACACCCAGAAAATAGTCAGTGATATTCGAATGAATGTTTTAGCTGCCAAAGAAAACAGATTTGAGATTAAATTCCTATGGATACCATCACATGTTGGCATCTCAAGGCATGACACTGTTGATATGCTTGCTAAGACAGCCTGCAGAAAACCAGTGGTAGAAATTGATATGGGTGTTTCATTAGCAGTGACAAAGAATACTTAAACAAATATCTAATGAAAATCTCACCGACCTAACAAATTCTCAAAGACCTGAAAGTTGTAGCATTAAATATTATGATAGATATCGTGAGGAGACATTCACATATGGGACTAATAGAACAAGAACCCGGCAATGTGATGTTATAGTGGCCAGAATACGCCTGGGATATAGACGTATCTGGCAGCTTTCTCAAAACCCAAATGTCGAGTACACAATGTGTCAACTTTGTGAAAGAGAAAACATGCACTCTCTTGAACATTATATTGTAGAATGTCCCATACTGACTGACTTTCGCCCTCCTGGGCTAAGGTATGCTGAACTCTGTAGTTACTATATGAGTACTGGAACACTTGATGATATATTGGACTTGTATCCAAAATTGACCATGTAATATATCAATCATACAATGTATATATATGATGGAACTATATAACCTGAGCTTGTAAAAGCACCTTCAGTGATTAAGTGCTTAATTGCACACTAGTTTCTTTATCAGCTACCTCACCCTGTCAGGGTAAATGAGACAAATGTATGTGAATGCATGTGTGTGTGTGTATATGTATGTGTATGTGTGTGTGTGTATGTATATGTATGGGTATAAAGTATATATGGAAGCTGATCAGAATTACATTTCACCTTTGTGAATGTACATTAATGACACTATGTAAAAGACACATCTAACACTTTATGTAGGACATACGTAAATCTGTGTATCTATGTATTTACGTATGTAGGTTAGCTTAGCATTTTAAAAGCACCGAATCACCTTCTGTGGTTGAGTGTTCAATAAACCCTTGAACTGTATGTTTAACACTTCTCTAACCCTGTCCATGGAGGACAGAAGAAAATGTATATATTCTGGTTAGCATTGTAAATGTGTGGCCACGTCTGTGGTAGAAAATAATAATACTGTAATAAAAAAAAAAAAAACTGGTGCCAGCAAAGCCGGTAGAACCTTGTCAGGTAGCAGGCAAATTGACCATCAGTAGCAGCTATGAAACCCCAGGGATAACAGAGGAGGACTACCAACACAACCTAGGCTCACCTAATAAGAAGCTAAGCAGACCTCCTCTGTCTAAACAAGGTGAGAATGCCAGAGAATGAAAAGGAAAACACAAACCACCGAAGACACAACAAACTGGCAGTCAGAGAGAAACATCGGCCACTGTGTTAACCCTCAAACCGCTAGGGGCCCAAATGGAATTCACACCCACAGGCGCAACAAAAAAAAAATCCAAAAAATTCTTTCGTCTTATAGAAGTGTTCATTTTTGTTCCGTGATCACGGAAAAAATAACAAAAAAATCGTAGGTGGCATATTTTAGCCGCAATAGGGTAGGGAAGTGTGGCAAAAAAGGGGCGTTGGCAGAGCCTTCGCCAGACGAGGTCTGCTCCGCCCGAGCTGTCAGACGGCAGTTGCCACAAATATATTATTACCTAATTATTTCAATGTCTCTGATTGATTTTTTCTTAAATTTTTTGCAGTAATATTATTCCATACAGTGAATTGTGGTATATTTATATTATAAAATGTGTGAACCATCACTGTACTCAAAATTATGGTGTGCATATTAGTGATTCAATTATGTTCATAAAACAATAAACAAATAGTTTTGCTGTTGTTACACTATATACACAGGTTATATATAAGTATTTGCATGTTTTGTACACCATAACGAACTACTAAGTTGGTCTTGTGAGTCAAAAAGCAACGAGGAGTGATTGCCAAACACCAGCGAGCCACTCACTGCCACTCCCTCCCTCAACACCACCTCACTCACCCTCATTCACCTCCCACAATACTCTTTCTGTATTTATTCACTATACACAGACGTTATATATACGTATTTACAAGTTTTGTTCACCATAACTGTACATCTAAGCTTGTATGGTGAGTAAAGGCCACAAAGACGTAGCTACTCACACAGTCAGCTGATCGGCAGCTGCCCTCAAGGCCAGACGCACTAATGTTTGTCCTCCAACAATATTGTTTGTGGTGTTATTACGCTATATACACACATTATATATAAGTATCTACCTGTTTTATTCACCATACCTGAACAAATAAGCTGGTATGGTGCCCAAAGACCATCATGGTCATCAGTAAACAACATGATAAGTCCTGCAGACGACGCTCCTCCCTCACCAAAATGGCGGCTCCCAACCTACTCCTCTCGCTGTTCTCTCTCACTATACACACGTTATATATAAGTATCTACATTTGTGTTCACCATAGCGAACCACTAAGCTGGTATGGTGAGTGCAGTCAATAAATGGTGGCCACACACAGTCAGAAGACGACACCACAACCCTCCCTCCACAGCCTTACTCCTCCCTCCGTGGAGCACAGAGCTAAATATCACCACAATCCTGCTATTATCAGTATCCTGGTCAGTTTTATCACAGTCAGGGGGCTTCAGTAATACTATCACTGTACTATAGCTGCCCCTATTCCAGGCAGGGCGTTTAAATTATAGCGCTAGACACGAAATCATATATAAATGATGTGCGCGGTTTCGGTTTTGTCACTGATATCATTTTATATGATATGCGCGGTTTGAGGGTTAAAGTAAAGCCAGCTGCGCCAGCCCAAATGCGCTCCACCCAGCCAATAACATTCCCCTACCCGGGGCAAGACGGGGAAACCCTAGACCCCACAAGGGCGAAGACAATATCTTATCTTTTTTTTTTTTTTTTTTTTTTTTTTTTTTTTTTTTTTTTTTTTTGAGATATATACAAGAGTTGTTACATTCTTGTACAGCCACTAGTACGCGTAGCATTTCGGGCAAGTCCTTAATCCTATGGTCCCTGGAATACGATCCCCTGCCGCGAAGAATCGTTTTTTCATCCAAGTACACATTTTACTGTTGCGTTAAACAGAGGCTACAGTTAAGGGATTGCACCCAGTAAATCCTCCCCGGCCAGGATACGAACCCATGACATAGCGCTCGCGGAACGCCAGGCGAGTGTCTTACCACTACACCACGGAGACTGATAAAGACTTCTCTTGAGGTTATCTTGAGATGATTTCGGTGCTTAGCATCCCTGCGACCCGGTCTTTGACCAGGCCTCCTTTTTTTGTTACACATTCCCAGGAAGCAGCTGTCTAACTCCCAGATACCTATTTACTGCTAGGTAAACAGGGGCATCAGGGTGAAAGAAATTCTGCCCATTTGTTTCCGCCTCCACCAGGGATCAAACCTGGAACCTTAGGAATATGAATCCCGAGCACTGTCCACTCATCCGTCAGGGCCCCCCCTAACATTTCACATCAAGCGATGAAGTTCTTAAACGGGGAGTAGAACAACTCCCAGAACCCCATCAACCAGGTATCAACCAGGTGATTCCCGAACGCCTCGGGGAGGATAACCCTGATATACAAGGGCAGTACTCACAGAGGATCTAGGGAAGGTCACCCTAAGCGCATACACTAAGATGCTTGGCCACCACACCACACACACAGCTGGAACAGACACACAAGGAAAAAAGCCCACAACAGGAATGTGAGGCCAGAGGTGACTGATCTGACCACCAGCACATCGGTTCAAGAACTGGAGTGGTGCGCTACCAGCTCCCTGTTCGTCCCCCCCCCCATGGGGGGAATAGCACTGACGCACGAGAGTGCTCGTTGCATGAAGTGTTGCTTGTTGGGTTTCTTTCTAGGGGAGTTATTTTGATCTTTTAGGATGTAGATTGCACAGGTTAACCAGACAGTGGTCTGTTTTTATTCACCTACCTTTCTGGGTCCTTCCCCGGTCGATGGCAGTTATGACATTCAGTACTTTAAATGTGAGGTGCTCATAGGCCATTGTTCTCTGCGCCTCTCTGAGGGAAGCCAGGTTCTGGCACATGGTCCCCAGTAGGCATAAGGACTGATTTATGACCCCAAACTAATATAGCACATACCAGTTCGGATAGTTTCAGGGAGTTGACTGGGTTCCCCACAGAAAAACCCAGACTGTTCTTTGATGGGAGAATGAATGAAACTCAAAACATGAACTAAACAACATGGTAACAAAACAGGTCATAGCTGTCTGGTTGAAATGTATGGCATTGTACTAAGTTGGAATTGTCTTGGATGGTTTTGCATGAGCCACATTACTGGATAATGGCAGACTAGGAGGCAAGGATGTGGGGGGAAAATGACCATAGCTGCTCATTATTGTAAATGGCCACTGTGAAAAACCAGAGTTATAGAGTATGTGTCAAGATGTCTAATTATGAGTAGCATAGATAATTAAGAGATTATTTGGTTTCCATGTAAAGTAACTTAAAAGTTCTGTATATAATAATTTGGTAAACGGGTAACAATTTAAAAACCGAGTCACGCTGCACCCCACCACAAAAAAAATTTGTCATGAGCCCAAAACAGTCAACTTTTGAACAGCATATTTTTATTTCAGATTGGGGGCACCTCTGCTAAAGTTGTGATCCGACCTCCAGAAGTTGCTCTTTGTACTATTGGCAAGATTCAGGTAGGTTGTTTTCACTAATATTTATAAATTCCACATTGGGTACACATAATTAGTTTAGAACTCTATATCTGTAGTTTGCAGTATAAAGAACTGCAATATCAAACTAAATAGTGTACTGTATTGTTACTCATTGCAATGCACATAATAATTTCAGTTTTTCTGTAGGGAGCCCTGTTGGCTCCCTGAAGCTATCCGAACTGATATGTACTATATTAGTTAGGGTCATCAGTCACAAGAGTTCCTATGTCTACCAGGAACCACGAGCCAGAACCTGGTCCCCCTCAGAAGGGTGCAGGGAGCAATGGCCTTGAGCACTTTACATTTAAAGTATGTCATAATTGCCATTGACTGGGGAAGGATCCAGACAGGTAGGTGAATCAAAACAGACCACTGTCTGGTTTACCTGTGCAATCTACCTCCTAAAAGATCAAACTAACTCCCCTAGAAAGAAACCAGACAAGCAATCCTTAACCCCGCACAATACATACACATCCGATGGGAGTAACTTTCCGGAAACCATGCAATACACATGTACATATACGATCGAGGGTCTAGCGCATGATTTTAAATGCCTCGCGAGGGATAGGGGCAGCTATAGTCCAGCTATGGACTATAGCTGGAACTAAACAGGCACCACCTAGGAAAAAAATCATTGGTGTAAGAGCTTCTGTTCTGAGTGAGCCACCAAGGCTGGTGCATACAGCATGAGCTCACAGCACTGCTGTTCAGCTTGTGACCACAGCATTGCCTAAAAATGTCAAAATATATATGTACATGTTATTATTTAGCAATGATAGTATTGCAGACGACCTCTGACTGTGATAAAAATGACCAGGATTCTGATAATAGCAGGATTGTGGTGGTAATTAGCACTGTAGTGGGAGGAATAGTCTTGGTGTGTGGAGGGAGGTAGCGTTGTCTGCTGACTCTGTGTGACCACCTTTTACTGTCTGGACTCACTATACCAGCTTAGTGGTTCGTTATGGTGATCACAACTGTGGATACTTATATATAACATGTGTATATAATGTAATAACAGCAAAAGGAGTATGTTTGGAGCAGCCATTTTGGTGAGGAATGTGGCACCGTCTGCATGACATGTCATGTTGTGTAAGGTACCACTATGGTTTTTGGGCACCATACCAGCTTATTTGTACAGTTATGATGAATAAAACATGTAGATACCTATATTTAATGTGTGTGTATAGTGTAATAACACCACAAACAGTATTGTTGGAGGAGAAATATTACTGCATCTGGCCTTGAATCAGTGAGGGAGGCAGCCACCAGCTGACTGTGTGTGTAGCTACGTCTCTTATTGCCTTAACTCACCATACAAGCTTAGATGTACAGTTATGGTGAACAAAACATGTAGATACTTATATATAACATCTCTATATAGTGAATAATAGCAAAAACAGTATGGTGGGAGGAGAATGTTGGCGAGTGAGGAGGTGAGGAAGGGTGTGGCGGCCAGTGGCTGGCTGGCTGGTGTGTGGCGGCCATTATTCTTTGCTTTTTGACTCACCATCCCAACTTAGTGGTTCTTTATCATTACCAAAACATGCAGATACTTATATATAACCTGTGTAATAACACCAAACTATTTGTTTATCATTTTATGAACATAATAATTGAATCACTAATATGCACATCATAATTTTGAGTATACTGTAGTGATGGTTCACACATTTTTTTTTTTTTTTTTTTTAGATATATACAAGTTGTTATATTCTTGTACAGCTACTAGTACGCGTAGCGTTACGGGCAGGTCCCTGGAATACGACCCCCACGAAGAATCGTTGTTACAACCAAGTACCCATTTTACTGTCGAGTTAAACAAAGGCTACAGTTAAGGATTTGCGCCCAGTAAATCCTCCCTGGCCAGGATACGAACCCAGGACAAAGCGCTCTCGGAACGCCAGGCGAGTGTCTTACCACTACACCATGGAGACTGGTAAATTAAATAAACTGGTAGATTTTATTACATAAATATATCACACTACACACTATTGAATAATATTACTGAAAAAAAACTAAGAAAAATCAGTCAGAGACATTGAAATAATTAGGTAATAATGTCTTTGTGACAACTCCCGCCTGGCAACTGGGGGGCGGAGCAGACCTTGTCTGGCGCCTGTGTTCTCTGTCAACGCCTCTTTTCCGGTGGGAGCCCCTTCGGCTCCCCAGAGCTATGCAGGCTGATATGGAAATGTCAGACTTTGGCATCAGTCATGTGTATGGAGCTCTGTGGGCCTACCGGGGACCACGAGCCTGGCCCCCTCATAGAGGCATGGGGAAGCAATGGCCTATAAAAACCCCGTGGGGTTGGAAGCATTCTGTGTCTGCCATCGACCGGGTCAGTCACCCAGAAAGGTATGCGTCCCAAAACAAACCCCTGTTCTGCTGAAAATTGCTACAAAAAGCCAAACAAGTGGATAGAACTCCCCAAAAAGAAACGAGCATGGCGTCACACGTCGCCGGGCCGGCCATCCACCCTTCAGTTCTAAGGCTGATGCTAGAAGCAGAAGTCATGTGCTCTGGCTCCAGTGATTTTTCCAGCACTGTACTTTGTGTGTGGTGGCTGTCTTCCAGGGGGACGCAAGCCAGGAGTTATTCTACAGTACTCGGGCTGCATGCGCCTAGGGTTCCCTTCCCTAGGTGCCCTGTAAGTACTGCCCTTGGGGCTTGGGTCCAACTTCCACAAGTTCCTTGGGTCATGCCTCTGCTGGGCCGTTTTACTGCTCAGTTTTTCGGCCGCCCTTTGGGTGCTTGGGTGTTTTGTCTCCCTTGTTTACCTTAGGGTAAGAGGCAGTTTGCACTGGTAAGAGGCACAAGGTGCTGCGCAGTTGTTTTTACCATTCATAGCGGCCGGCTCTGTTCCTTTTGGGTATGCTGTCCACTTGCAGGGTTTTATTTTTATTTTTGTTGTGTTGCCTGGTGGGGGTCTGCCTTGATTGTTGCCCCCATTGTACCTGACCTGGGTACAGTTCTATCTTCTGGTGGTACCCCCTGCTAGGTCCCTGTGAGTGTACACGTCCCTGGGGTTCAGCTTTAGTATTGCTTGGTAGTTTTGGGCACTGTTTAGCAGTACTCTGCCTGGGATTTCCCGAGAGTGAGTTCCGTCTCAGGACCCTGGGAAACCCCACGGGGGCTCACGGGTCCAATGGATGTGGCCCCGACTCCCCCCTCACTTTGTCCGAGTTCGAGGGTTGCTCTGTCCCCTTGTCTCAGGGTGACTCTCACTGTTTTTGCCTCCATCACGCTGCCTGTTGGGTCAGTGACACTTTTGATCCAGAGTCCTGTGAGTTTTGTTGCTTGCTGGTGACTTAGTTTACCCAATCTAATGATGATGTTCTGTGGGTACAGGCGGCACAGGCGTTGCATGTGCGCTTTAGGTTGTTGCAACGTGCTAGGTTGGTTGCTCATCCGGATGCCCCAAGGCTGCCCCGTTTTGCTTAAGGGGACTCAGACTTGGAGTTGATGGTCACTTTGACCTTGTTTGTCTGCACCTCCTCGTCCTTCCCCTGCTGTGGCTCGTTCTGGTCCCCCCCTTCCCCTGTTTCCGGCCCTGAAACGTCTGAGGGTTTCGGAGTCAGGGCAGTGTTTAGATGGTCTCGAGACTCGGGCAGTCTCGGGGGATGCCCCTTCCGGTCTGGTGACAGAGGCATTCGAATCTGATGTCCCTGCCAAAGCCTCCGGGTCTGGCCAGTGGGCCCCCTTCCATCCGGCTTAGACGGCTGCGCTGGCCTTTTCTTTTGAGGCCAGTGCTTTGAGTGATGACTCGGCCCAGGGTCCTGCGGTGGAGGATCCTGGGGCTGGGGAGGGGGCAGACTTGGGGTCTTGGGCCCCAAGTCTGGGTTTTACTGGGTTTTACTGGGTTTTTTACTGGTTTTTTTACTGGGTTTTACTTTTACAAGACCCCACCTGGGTTTTACTGCCCTCTGAGCGGGGCTTATTGTTACAAGGAGTGGGGTTTTCTTTCCTCCCCCTCCCCTCTGCGTATGAATTGGATTCGGTGTCTGCCCCTCCCCGGGTTTGGTTCAGTGTCCCCCAGTGTTCCGTCGGTTCCGTTTTTCTGGAGGTTTTCGGCTTCCCGCACCCAACCTCCTGTGGTGTGAGCGGCCCTTGCGGCTTACCTCCTGTGTGACCCGAAGTATGCCACTGTTATGGATCCGTCTTCATTAGTTTGGGTCTTCGTTCCCCTTCTGGGTCCATTACGAGGTTCCAGAGTCATCCTGGCTGTCGAACTGTCCTGTGTTTGCTCTGGAGGCTCGGCATTCCTTCTGTTTTTCCCATATGCTTGAGTGGCACGAGGCTTCGATGGTGGTTCAGGTTCCTGGGGGGCGAGTTTGAGCACCTCAATGAGTGTTTGTTTGCCCCTGCCCTTCCTCGGGATGTTGGCGTGGTGCAGCTCCATGTGCAGGTCCCTGAGGACCTGCGCGCTCGCGGCCTCTTGACTTCGGCTTTGCATTTTTTTTCCCTCCTGGAGCTGTCTCCGGACTGGCTTGAGGAGAATGTGGGGCGCTGGGGGCTGTCCTGGGTCTGGTGCCTTGGGCTCGGCAGCTTGATCATCGGTTGCCTTGTTGAAGCTGTTTGCGCCGATCCTGCGGGATGCGGTTTCGCTGTTTTATGCTTCCCGGCTCGCATGTCGGCAAGCGGTGTCTGCCTCTTCTCAAAGTGAGAAGACGTCATCTCATCAGACGAGTGACTCGTCTGCTGAGTTCTCGGGGGTTTGGCTCTCCTGGCGGTTCATGTTCGGGGTGTGTCCATCTTGGTGGACGGTCTGTCTCGTTTTGTTCCCCTGTCCGTGGGATGGACGGTCAACGCAGACTTTTTCCATTGGCTCTGCCAGACGTTCGGGTGCCCGGAGGTGGACCTCTTAGCGGCGTATGCCGCTGTATGTGGCGCCCTTCCCCTCGATGCCTTTTGGCAGGACTGGTCCAGGTGGAGATTCCTGTACCTCTTTCCACCCCAGTTCAGCTGTTGCTCCAGGTCCTGACTCGCTTGGAGATGTACCGTACAAGAGTAGTCCTCTTGGCCCCGTGGTGGCCAATCCAGCTGTGGTTTCAGGCACTGCTTGCTCCGTGTCCGTACCCGTTGGTTTTCCTGCGGCTCCGCCTCTTCCAGCAGATCGGACCAGTGAGTCACGTGGCTGGTTCGATCTTCTCAGTCTTTGCATGTGGTATTTTTTACTCGAGTTTATCATCATCTCTATGGTGATCAGGTGGCTTCCTTGTTAGTGTCTTATCTGCAGGCTTCATCTCGATTGCAGTATGAAGTTTCCTGGTGGTTCTTCTGGTTCTTTTTAACTCTTCGTCGTTGTGCTCCACTTTCAGTTTGGGTGTTGTCCTTTCTCTCTTGGGTGTTCCTGGACTGTCATCTTATGCCGAATACTATCGCCTCATATCGTGCAGCGCTGGCGGAGCCTCTTCAGCTTGCTTTCGGTATTGATGTTACTTCTGCGCCGTTTTGCAAGCTGTCTCGTGCGTTGTTTCACCTCCAGCCTGCTCATGCGCCGCCTGAGCAATCCTGGTCATTGGACAAAGTGCTCTCCTTTTTCTCTTCTCGGTTTGTTGTGGCCCTCTCTGTTCAGGATTGTTTCTCAAAGGCTCTTTTCCTGTTGCCATTGGCCTCTGGGGGGTTGGGTCGGGGAGTTTCATGCTCTCCTCTGGCACAGGGGTTTCTGCTCTTTCGGTCGTGGCGATCGGTTTGTTCGTCTGTAGCCGTCTCCTTCTTTTCTGGCGAAGAATGAGATGGCTGCTTTCCGGAGGAGTCCTAGGGTTGTTGATGCTTGGTTGGTCAGGTCGGGGGTGCATCATCCTTTTGCTTAAATTTAAATATATACTGTACTGTACTGAACTATGTATGTACTACCGGGGTTCCAGTAGTACAGTCGGGTTTGTTCTTGATGCAGAATCAAGAATCCGGGTTCGAATCCCGCCCTGTTTTCGAACCCGGAATAGTTGGTCACATTTCTTTTCCCCTAATTCCTCTGTTCACCTAGTAGCAAGTGGGTACTTAGGAGTTAGTCAGCTTGTTGTGGGGTTGCATCCTGGGTGGGGTCAGTAATTAGTCCTTAGGGGGGGGGGTGGGCTAGACCTAGAAAAAAAGCCAAACATGTATGGATACACTCTTGGCTTCCTGTTCCCCGACACAGTAAATTAAATTACTGTATACTGTATCCATTTATTACAGAACATTAAAAGTACAAAACCAAGTATATTAATTATGTGAACAAATCACAAAAATAGTTGCAAAGTTTTGATGGTGGCATAATTGCTTATTTTCTGCACTATCAAGCAGGGGGGTGACAATTGATTTGGTTGCCAGTAAGTGACATAATTTAAATGGTCCAGGCACTTGTTTTGAAGGTCAGAGTACCTTGGCAAATATTACAAGACTGAGAAATAATTTCTAGGAACATGGATGAAGCTTGCATGTCACCTAAAAGGCTCCATTTCCTTGATTTGATCACCATCACATCTCTCAGACAAAGGATTAAATGATATAAACTATTACAAAGTATAGAGACTAATGTATTTTTCCTCCTGTTGCAGACTTTGCCGAGGTTCGATGCTGAAGGTAAAGTAACAAAAGCACACATAATGCAGATTAGTTGGTCCGCTGACCACCGCATTATCGAGGGAACCACTGTGGCACAGTTTTCAAATCTCTGGAAATCTTTCATCGAGAATCCTGCAACAATGATAATTTATATGAAGTGACAAGATAGTTTACTAGAGAAATAACCTTGGTTGGAGCCTTGTGTTTAATAAAAAGCCATCATAAGTATACTAACATGCAAAGGATCTCATGTCTGGGGGTTTGCAAGAATATGTTTTTGAGAAATATGCATAGGTGTCTTGTGTCATTATATTTATCTTACTCCACATTATAAAAGTGACATTTATTTTAAGACAAGTTAAAATTTTGTTTAAAGTTTCGGATGCTCTAATTTGTGTAGTTTTCATACATGGCTGCTTATCAATTTGTTATAAAATCAGAAGTGTATACACTACAGTATTTTATTCTCTCAAAAAGGGTCAGTCTAAACCAGACTTTTGAACAGTATCAGTTCATATTGATACTGTAGTTGCTTTAACTGACATGTATTGTCAATTAGATTGACTGTTCTGTCCAGTTGGATTTTTTGTTTTTAACCATATAGATATCAGAGCAGCAATAATGTGTATTGACCTTATTACAAAATTCCTATATTTGATAGTTATTACTAGTAACTAATAGAAATTTTAAACAATAATTGGAAAGAGTACAGTATAAAAAGAAAAGTGTATAAATCCAAATACAGTGTATGTAGTTTTCAGTGATAGACCCCCATGAAATTTATACTGTGATTCTAATTTTGCTTTTAAGAATTCTACTATATATCTATACTCCTCCCTGGAGGATGTCAAGATTGAGTGTGTAATATATAGTACTATCTCTCGGTCTATTTTTAAACTCATAAGTTGCATTACTTTTTTCATGATACTATTCACCTTTCATACTCCTCTTTTTATATAATACTGTCCTGCGTATTTAAATCAGTCAGCAGTCTTGGACAGGTTTGAGCCCTGGGCAAGGAGTCAACCGAGCACTAATTGCCCTTTAGCTGACCTTCCAAGATAAACAGTAGTATTCTAGTCATGCACCTCCTTGTAAAATGTCCTCTTTTTTTTCAATATTTTGCTTTCCTAATGTTCTTACATTGAACCCTTGGGAATCCAATACTTTTGTCACTCAGTTTATTTGCCTGTCTGCTCATATTGGCATCCTGAGTGGTATTTAGCACATTTGAATAGCCTGTGATACACAGTGCTAGTCTTGCTGGCTTAGGCACCTGTTGATAATTACTTAATCTAATCAGTCTGGACTTTTAAATGACATGCCCATCTGTCTTAACAGAGGCTAATTATTATAATTCATTATTTTTACAAGGTTGGCATAACACGTGCTTCATTTGGTCGAATCTTTGAAGCGAATACTTGTTAGTGATATCAGTCGGTGGCTCTTGCCTTCCGACTGTCTTGTACATATATAGATACCATATTAGTTATTTTCTAAACCTTTTAACTTTCTCCAGTCTATCGTGGGTTCTACACAATGATACAGCAGCCTATTTTAGTATCCATGTTGAAATCCAGTTTGGCTTTTATCATGCTCAGCTTCTCTAGTTGTCACTTGATTAGTCTCTTCCGGGGGTATTGGCTCATTAGATTAAAGACCTGCCCAAAATGCTATGCATGTTAGTGGCTTTGCAAGAATACCAATGTTATGTGATCTTACAAACCCAGTGTACCTCCCTTGTATATATATATATATAAATAAAATCTAGGTGGTGTGATGCTGTATGAAAACTATGGAACTTTAACCCTAGTACTTTACACTCAGTTTTATTATTTTCCATGTATCATCCCTCGTGTAGCCTTATATCATTTACCAATATGTGGCTTTGAAGTACAGTAGACTAGGTCTTGACACAGAGGGCTGCCATTTAATTTTTATACTGCTTTAAGACCTATGTATTTGTGTGATGACCTATTTCTGGTTTATAGAACAAACTCGTGTCATTTGTAATATTAAACATACGGTCAGGACAGTAGTAGTTACATAAATACATAAAGTATTGTAGAAGCAATAATTACATACTTTAGCAGGTATGGTCACAAGTTCTTGCAATACCAGATGAATGTCTAAATGTACTATTTTCATATACAGTATATACTAAATTGTATGATAGTTTTGTTTTATATTGAGGGGGGGATTTGTATGTATATCACACCATTCTGAATATTATACAACTGTTTTAGTACAAGTACACTCATACAAAGAATTTAATAATAAATATGTATAGGAACGCATGAGTTATGTCAGAGCATTTGGAGATGTTATTTACTTTTGCAGTGCACTGTTCAAACCTCTTATACAGGGTTTAATAAAGGGTCTTTTGCAACCAATAGCATTTATACTGATATTTATAACATTTTCAATTAAATATTTATAATATAAAAAAAATAGACGAATTATTTGTCCTTTTTTTATTGGTATCATTTTTTTTTTAAACTTTAATGTCAAAGGACAGTAGAACAATACTTCTAGCCATGATAATTCCTAAATAAATTATACTATGTGCCTAACATTCTTGCTAAGACTAATTTGTAAAACTATTGATGTCCATACTTTATTCCATTGGCATAAAGGTATTAAATATTTCAACAGTTCTAGAGCTGGTCAATCCAAAGCGGACTTAAGTGCAATGATAAGAATCTGGATCAGGAAAAATGATCAAGATGACAATACTGTACATATTTCCTATAACTGATGAGAAATAAATATTATCCAATACAATACACCAAAGTGAAAATGATTCTCTGCAATACAAATAAAAAAATGTTGAAATTACATTTAAATGTACCAATACAGTATTTGAATCTTGAGTAAACTTTTTTTTGGGATGGTTATGAAGTTACAAATTTAAAAGAAATTTCATGTAAATAAAACATTCCATTCAGCAATTTATGAAGTTGCAATACACTTCCATTTATTAATCAGGTTATTAATTATTTTTATGTACATCACTCATTAATAAATACGTGGCAATTAAATTTTTAGCATTGCCATTTCAGACTTGTGGAATGAATGCATGAGGTAGTCAAGTCAATTCTTAATTCTTCTTTGGGAATGCCATGCCATAGAAGAAGTGTAAGCACATGGCCAAGCCTATACCATTAACAATCAGCGTGCTGACAAAGAGCATGTTGTCTGTGGCACCCCCCTTAAGGTGGATTGGTAGACCATTGTCAACCTGAAAGAAAATATTCTAAAGTTGATACATATTTTTTTTTCTACTGCTGATGATTCCTCAACAGCAGTTGGGTGTTTCTATATTATTTCAGCTCTGCCTTTATCAAACTTTCAAATATTCTTTATTTTAAATACACTTTACAAACATATATATTCTTGAAACTACACCCTACTCGTTAATCATTTATAGATAATGTGCTTCCTTATAAAACTATTTTAGGAACAATTGTGTGGTAAAAGGCACTCACCTGGAACTCCAGCATCTTTGCACGGATCTTCTGGTATCCTGGATGGACTTCACTTTTGACTGCCCTTCCCACCGAGCCGGTGGCAAAAGTTCGGACAAGTGCCTAAAAATAATATTCAAATTAAAAAAAAAAAAAAAAAAAAAAATTACACAAAAATTTGAATGCATTTTGGCTTGCATTAAAGATTTTAGTTGTACAGGTGTATACCCAAGCCTCAATTTATATACAACTGTATACTGTATAATAAAAAATCTAAAATATTAATTTTAGATTGAAAGGCTTCATTTAAATTTCAAATAATTTTAACTTCTTTGCTTTAGATGATTTTCTTGCAACATTATCTGTAGTTCCCAGGGAGGACAATTTAAACCCTTCCTTCACCACACCAATATTAGTAACATCTGGGATAAAGTACTAACAGTGGCAAATTGACAAAGCAACCAATTAAATAAACAAGGAGCATAACATTGGTGCCTGTCCAATATATGCCAAAGCATCCAGTAAAGGTATTAAATTGGGTCACTGCCAAGCAAAGGATTTTGGCATCACTGGCTGACAGTCACAACACGTAGGTTACATGAACATTGCTCAAAGTTGCTATGATAATGCAGTCACCTTCATAAGTGAGTCAAGTGTTAAATTGTAGTACAACCAAAGCTAACATTAAAAAAAATTTGTGCCAAAAGTTAATTTTGTTTGTAACATGCCAATATATCTGCACCTAGAAACTTAATATAATTATTTATAATAAAAATATTGTAGGACTAATAAGCCAATGCTTAATGTTGAGAGCAGTGCAGGCTGCAGTCTTTCAATTGTTTTTTAAATAGGGTAGCATTTAAAAAAAATAGCCCATACAAGCCTTCACACAATATGATGCTTATCCATTTCACTACTGTTAAGTGTAACTTACTTTTCCGGCACGATAAGGTCGTTGATATCCAGCCACATTGGCCAAAACAAAAACCCTATAAAACACACACTAGTGATTAAAACAATAAACATGAAGCACTGAAGGGAAAAATACTACATGTTTATCACCATGTATGAAACACCATAAAACATTTATATCTATACTGTAATGGCACACTTCCCTTTAAAATGGGGCATGTCTTACTTTCCAATTATTTTGCTTAACTTGTATTGTACTGTATTGTATTGTACATGTAATGTATTGGATCAACTTACTCGTGCCTGTTGAGCCACCAGGCACAAGCAGTCCCCGTGATGTAGTGGTTAAGACACTCGCCTGGCTTTTCGCACGCAATTTGTCCTGGGTTCATATCCTGGCCGGGGAGGATTTACTGGGCGTCAATCCTTAACTGTAGCCTCTGTTTACTCAACAGTACCTCATGGCTCTCGGGTCCTTTAATCCAGTCCATCCAGTGGTCGTCGAGATTCAGCATTGGTTGTTTCTTATTTCCAGTAAATTTAAGTCAGTTGAGTTTTGCTGGGTTCCCAGCCATATTGGCGACTTTAAATGAGCGTGTGGATGTTGCTGCTAGGGAAGCTGTCCACTCTTGTCCCATCTCCCTTAAAGGTATCCCTTATTCCGACTTTTACCCAGTTATTCATTCCTCCATCCTTGCCCATTGGCAGAATTTTTGGTCATCTGTTACTGGTAACAAACTGCGTACTCCTAAGAGTAGTGTGTCCTCATGGCCATCCTCCTACCACCGTACCAGCGATGGGAAACGGCTCTGGCGAGGTTGCGTATAGGCCATACACGCTTAACTTAATGGAGAACGATATCAAAAGTATCCGAGTCACCAAGAATTCTATCGAGGGACAGGTGACCGCGAGGGGCGGTCGGAAAGCAAGACACACGCTCATCCTGGAAGTCAGGACATTCAAGAAGGACATGCACGACCGTAAGAGGGACAATGCAACTAGGACAATAAGGAGCAGGGCGGCGCTCCATCAAGTGACCATGGGTTAAGCGAGTATGGCCAATACGCAACCTCGCCAGAGCTGTTTCCCACCGCCGGTTACGGTGGAAGGAGGACGGCCACGAGGAAACACAACATTTAAGAGTACGTAGCTTGTTACCAGTAACAGACAACCAAGAAGCCTGCCAACGGGTAAGGACTGAGGAATGGATAACCGGGTAAAAGTCGGAATACGGAATGCCTTTACGAGAGATGGGACAAGAGCGGACATCTTCCTTGGCGGCAGCATCCGCATGCTCATTTAAAGACACGCCAATATGGCTGGGAACCCAACAAAACTCAACCGACTGAAATTTACTGCGAACAAGAAACAGCCAATGCTGGATCTCGACAACGACTGGATGAACCGGATTAAAGGACCCGAGAGCCATGAGGGCACCACGAGAGTCAACAACAACTACAAAGGAAGACTGACAACGAGAAAGCAAGAGACGAAGAGCATAGAGAATAGCATAAAGCTCTGCTGTAAAGATGCTAGTCTCCGGAGGTAAGCGACACACATAAGTGCGATCAGGAAAAACAACAGAGTAGCCAACACTGTCCGCAGACTTAGACCCATTGGTGAAGATAGAAACGGAGCGGGAGAAGAAAAGTGCTCAAGGAAAAGAAGTTTTAGAACCATGGGAGGGGTAAAAGCTTTAGTGATGCGGGTCAAGGATGTACAAAACTGTGGAAGGGGGACTTTCCACGGGGGCAAAGAAGGAACAACACGAGGAGAAACATTAGAAACACGAACGGAAAGAGAATCCTGTAAACGAGATAACCGGACAGAAAGAGGGAGGTGGTGAAGAGGAAGAGGAACCGCAGGAGGGGTAAAAGTTAAAGCACGACAGAGGCAAGAGGAAGGATGTTGTAAGGACCGCGCAAGATAGCGAAGACAGTAGCGATCACGGCGGTCCTGGAGAGACAGGAAGCCAGTGTCAACATACAAGCTAAGGACGGGAGTCGAACCAAAGGCACCAGAACTGAGGCGCAGATGAGTAAGCAGGGCAACCATAATCGAGCTTAGACAGGACGAGAGAGGAATGTAAAGCAAGGAGAGTGCGTCTATCCGCTCCCCAAGAAGTATGGGACAATACCCGAAGGAGGGCAAGGGCCTTAGAGCACTCAACACGGAGGTAAGAGATATGGGGAGACCAAGATAAACGAGTGTCAAGGAATAACCCCAAAAGCTTCGCGGAATCTTTGTACTCAAGAGGATGACCATAAAGTGACAGAGGGACGAAGAACAACCCGTTTCCTAGTAAAAGACATGGCACAAGTCTTAGAAGTAGAGAACTTGAAGCCATGATCGGTGGCCCAAGACAACACGGCATCAATCGCAAGTTGAAGCCGGCGCTGAAGGAGAGGCGAATCATCACCCTGACAGCAAAGGGTTAAGATCATCGACATAGAGAGCGGAGAAGACACCTGAAGGAAGAGGAAAGAAGACCATTGAGGGCAACCAGAAAAAGAGTAGTGCTCAGAACACTACCCTGGGGCACACCTTCGTACTGCTGAAAAGAGGCAGAGAGAGCGGTACCAAGGCGCACCCGAAAGGAACGACGAGAGAGGAAGCTGCGGAGAGAGAGAGGGAGATGACCACGAAGCCCAAAAGAATGAAGCTGGGACAGAATATGATATCGCCAAGTGGTGTCTTAAGCCTTTTCCAGGTTGAAATGGACGGCAACAACGGAGGTCCTTGCAGCAAAAGCAGTACGAATATAGACCTCCAAGTTCACCAGGACATCTGTCGTGCTGCGGCACTTGCGGAAACCAAATTGAGAAGGGGAGAGGTGGTGATGGTGTTCTAGGAACCCCATCAGACGAATGTTAACTATATGATCAAAGAGTTTGCAGACACAACTTGTGAGGGCAATAGGGCGAAAGTCCTTAGGGGAAGTTCCCAGAGACCCTGGTTTGCGAACAGGGAGGACAACGGCATCGAGCCAGTCCTCAGGGACTGACGACGACTCCCAAATCCGATTATACAGACTCAATAAATACCGAGACGTGCACAGAGGGAGATGGCGAAGCATCTCAAAATGAATACCATCGGAGCCCACCGCTGTAGAACCGCAGAGGGCCAGGGCAGAACGAAGTTCAGAGAGAGAGAAGGGATCGTTATAGGAAAGTCGAAGACGAGTGCAGAAATCTAAAGGACGAGACTCAAGGACAGGTTTACGAAGAAGGAAAGATTGGGGAAGATGAAGACCAGAGCTAACAGAAGAAAAGTGGGAACCCAGTTCGGTAGCAATCTGCGACTTCCAGGACAAGCGTGTCTTGTTTTCCGACCGTCCCTCACGGTCGCTTGTCCCTCGATAGAATTCTTGATGAATCGGATACTTTTCATATCGCTCGCCTTATGCACTTCTGTTTTCGTATTGGCATCCTTGGTGATATTTAGCACCCTCTGATTATTCTGCACATTTGATGGTGCTACATAGCCCTTCCCGGTTTGGTGCCTTCTTTTGATAATTACTTACCCAACAGTAAAATGGGTACCTGGTTGTTAAACAATTTGGTGGGTCACATTCCTGGAAACATAAGATGAAGGACCTGCCAGAAACATTATGCATGCTAGTGGCTGTACAAGAATGTAAGAACTCTTGTATATATATATATAAATAAATAAACAAAATTCCAACATTGAGGGGACCAGATACTTGGTACAGCATGTCATACACGACCATTTCAATTAGTATAAAACACAACCTACACAAATGACTGGCATGTAATTTAAATAAAGCAACTATTTTACATTTTGTTGGTGTTTTCATAAAGGTATTTCTGTCTTTCTACTATAAAATTTAATTTGAACACCAATAATTGACTAGGGTGGCCAGATGCTGGTGATTTTACCTTATAACTGATGAATCCGTTACAATCAGTTATAAGGGGGGGGGCAGACACGAGCGTAGCAATGGGGGGGGGGCCAGACACAAGTGTAGCCCCGGGGGCCAGAGCCAAGTATCCACGTGTAATATCAAGAGTTAATAATAATAAATGTTTATTAAAACATTCATATGCAGGTAATAGTAGAGCTCCCGAGCCAGGCTTGTGCCGTCTCCATCACAACTCTTGCAACAATACACACAATCGTTTATGTGACCTCACCTCACCACCAATTATACGTACAATTCATACACAATACAAGATACATACATACAAGTAAGACACATAATACAGGATACATAAGTGAGCCGGCTGAGGTGCCCCCGGCTCGGCCCCTGACCAGCAGGCCTCAGTACCGTCCCTCACGGTACACACACACACACACACACAGGGTGCCAGGTACACCACCAAGATAACAAGATGTATTATATGAGTGCCAGAGGTGAGGAGAGGCGGGGTAATAGAGACTCACGCGAGCAGTGTTCATCTCGGCGGCTCCCTCGACTCAAGATGGCTGGCCACTGCTCCTCTCACCATTCAATTGAAAATTAAAAAAATAAACAAAATTTGTTCGAGATAAAATTATATCATCTCTTGACTTTAGCAAGAAACTAAATTTTTGGTAGTTTTAATTTACATGAAGAACTATGAAAGCAACAAGTTATTTATTTTTGTTTTAATAATCGACGCGGGAAATTTGAAACACTAGCAAGCCCGAAATTTTTAAAATAATTTAATATAACTTGATCCAATTAGCCAGACTTTGCTAATTTACTATACATATTTTACCCATGCAGTGGGCAATGGGAATGACAACTAGAAGCGCGTAGTGTATTCAGGACCTGTAGTCCAGTGGTGAGCGCCGACTTTAATTTTATTGTTCTTACATTCTTGTAAATTGTTGTTTAACAATGAGCAAGGCCTCGTGGCTCTAATATGAGCACATGGGAGTTAATCAAGTAATTAGGAGCTCAACACACCCATCCTGTGGCCGGGGACCGCAAGGGTTCTCTTACATAATATTCTTTCATGAACTGAAGTTTTGTGTGTTTTAGGTTAAGTAATTTATATTTGTGGTAAACTTTAACTAGTTATAAAGTTTTTACTTGCAGTTACAGTACCAAATAATTAATATTTCGGTATATGGTCACGAGGTATGATTACGGTACATGGTAAAGTAAAGTAAATTTTATTCAGGAAAGTACATACATAGTTGATTTATAAACATAATGTTGGATTTATAGATAAAGTTGGTACATACAATACCTAAAGCCACTAGTACGCATAGCGTTTCGGACAAGGTGAGGTGGAGAAAAAACACTTAGACTAAAATTTAATAGTAATTGAGCTTAAAGTATAAATTGTCTTGAAAAAAGAAAGAAAACAAAGAAAAGGGGGAACATGGTAGAAAATAACCAATATACAAGTTGGTCAACAAACAGCATTGTCTAAAAATAGTAAGACATGGGTTGACATTTAGGGGTAAGGTAGGTTACATGGAGTTAATTAGGTAGTACTTAGTTTTCATCTTAATCTTAAACTGGTTGAGAGGGGTACAACCTTTGACATGATTGATATTCCACATTCTGGGTCCCTTGATTTGTAGAGCATTTCTAGTTTGATTAAGTCGTACTCTTGTTAGTTAGTTAGTTTAGTTCATTTATTATGCACCCCATACCCATCTTGTGGGCGGTAGTGGAAAGGGTTACAGAGGCACATAATGGGCTCAGGGACTGAACCCCACAATTCATTTAGCTAAGCAAGTTACAATCTTGATGAGCTAGTTACAAAATTCAATATAAGTCGTCACATCAACAATGGGTTCGAGATCGACCTCAAGTACAGGTTCTAAATTAAGCAACTGGCATATGTGGAGAGCTAGTGTCAAAATTTATAAGTTTGTCCTGCACACCGCCCCCCATCCAGTGGGCAGCGGTGGATAGGTTACAATCACTTAGTTACTACCTACAGTTAGCAAACTGGGGATATTTGGCTAAAATTTCTGGTAGCAGATCATTTTGAATGAAATATTTACACATCGCTGGAACATTGGTTATAGAATTGTCTCTAAATAGAAGAATCTGCCTTTAAAGGAGCCGTTGAGTGTAACCTTGGATTGTCAGTCGTACTCTTGGAATATCAAATAGGTATTTGTTTCTGGTGTGGTGTCCATGGGTTCTGTTACAACCTTCTAAGAATCTTTTAAGGTCAGGATTGACATTACATTTCAGAGTTTTAAATATATAGAGTACACATGAGAGGATGTGCAGTGACTTAATATCTAACATATTCAGAGATTTGAGTAAGGGTACCGAGAACTGTCTGGGGCCAGAGTTAGATATTGTTCTAATAGCAGCTTTGTGTTGGGTAATTAGAGGACGTAGATGATTTTGGGTAGTAGAACCCCAAGCACAAATACCATAGTTGAGATAAGGATAGATGAGAGAGTAATAGAGCGTCACCAGGGCAGGGCGAGGTACATAATATCTGATCTTAGAAAGAATGCCTACAGTTTTATAAACTTTTTTTGCTATAATTAGAATGTGTCCCTGGAAATTCAGCTTGTTATCGATGAGGACACCAAGGAATTTACCATCAACTTTACTACTGATTTGTATATTGTTTATTCTTAGATTAATTTCATTTGAGGATTTATTACCAAACAAAATATAGAAAGTTTTGTCAATGTTAAGGGTGAGTTTGTTAGCAGTTAGTCAAAGATGGACTTTATTTAGTTCAGTATTCACAGTGACATTTAGAGCAAGAGGTTCAGGACTAGAGAAAATGAAAGTTGTGTCATCAGCAAATAAGATTGGTTTGAAGTGTTGAGAGGCATTTGGAAGGTCATTGTGGTGTTTGTGTGTTACTGAGGAAGTCTTGGTTATAGGGTTGATGTAAAGTCATGACTTGGTTACTGACTTTAATACTTAATATGATTACATGACTAGTAGCTACCAAGCTTGGCGGGCGTCCTGTACGCTCTATTGTTTACCTTCTCTCTCTGGCGTCTCAGCCGCCGCACATAGAAAACGGATGGTACCATTTTCTGTGAACATGACAGTCATTAATGTAGATGAGAAAGAGGAGAGGGCCAGGTATGCTGCCCTGTGGAACATCAATGTTTATAGATAGTGTCGGAGAAAGGGAATTATTCACAGAAACATACTGGAGCCTGTCAGTAAGGTAAGACTGAAGGTATTGCAGTGAATGACCTCAGACTCCATAATGATGTAATTTAAGAAGGTTTTGATAGTTGAAAGTGTCAAAAGCCTTACGTAGGTCCACAAATAACCCAACAGGGAACTCATTGTTATCAAGAGCTGTATATATCAAGTTAATTATACTAATAAGTGCATCGTTAGTGCTTTTATTGGGTCTGAAACCATATTGGCAAGAGCTAAGTATATTTAGTTTGGCTAGATATGAGTAAAGCTGCTTGCAGACTAGCTTTTCAAATATTTTTGACAAGGTTGGCAGAATTTATATAGGTCTGTAATTGTTGACATCAGTGAAATCACCACATTTGTGGACTGGGGTTACTCTCGCTTTTTTTTTTTAGAATATCCGGAAAGGTTTGGAGTTCAATTGATTTGTTGAAGAGCAATGCAATGGCAGGAGCTAGAAATCTGGAGGCTTTTTTGTAAATTAGAGATGTTATCTCATCAAGGGCGCTTGACTTAGTTTGAAGGGAAAGGATTACCTCATTAACATCAGAGGAAGTAGCGGGAGCTAGGTACAGAGACTCTGGATAGTTACCTGTAAGGTAGTCTTTATTATTAGTGAGTGAGGATGGAATGTCTTGAGCAAGGGATGTCCCAATGGATGAAAAGAACCTATTGAATTCAATAGCAGTGTCTGAGGCCGAAAGCACACCATCTTCATTGGATAGGAGAATTAGTTTTTTGAATCAAAATCTTTTTTGAACCTAATATTTGGGAGATAATGCTCCATGTTTTCTTAATGTTGCCCTTAATTTGGGTAAATTTATTTTCGTAGTATTTTATTTTGTCTCTTCTAATTATTTTAGACAGTATGGATGAGTAAATCTTTGAAAATTCTTTGGAGACGACTCCTAACCTATACTTCTTTTCAAGGTCATGTTTTTTTATTATTTTATTTATTTATTTATTTATATACAAGAAGGTACATTGGGTTTGTGAGAATACATAGCATAGTATTTGCAATCTTGTAAAGCTACTAGTACGCGCAGCGTTTCGTGCAGGTCCTTAATCTAACAGATAATTTTAAGTAGGTAAGTTCTAGCAGAATTAATAAAATGATAACAGATACATTGCAAGAAAAAAATGAGATGAGAGAGATTAGTAGGTATATTAAAGCACATTGGTATATTAAAGCTCTGATTGATTACATTGACAGCTTGATTGGTAATTTAAACAAGATTAATAAACACCATACAGCAGATTGACAGTACATATAAGAAGACAGCAATGATCACAATGGTAAAGATGTTCGGATTGGGTACATAAAGATTGGGAGATAGAGAGTACTAGATACAGTGCAATTTTAAAGCAACAAGGTAGGAAACTATGAAGATGAAATTAGGTACTTTTTAGTTTTGTTTTTGAATGACGCAAAAGTTGGACAGCTTTTCAATTCATTAGGGAGTGAGTTCCATAGGCTAGGTCCCTATATTTGCATAGAGTGTTTACACAGATTAAGTTTGACTCTGGGGATATCAAAGAGATATTTATTTCTGGTGTGGTGATAATGGGTCCTATTACATCTATCCAGGGAGAGTTTCAGAGCAGGATTTGCATTTAAGAACAGGGTTTTGTAAATGTAGTTGACACAAGAGAATTTGTGGAGTGAGATTATGTTTAGCATGTTTAGGGAGTTAAACAAGGGGGCTGAGTGTTGTCTGAAAGCAGAATTTGTTATTATTCTGATAGCAGATTTTTGCTGGGTGATGATGGACTTGAGAATGGTCCAGGACGGACCGAAGGCAGAGTTAGGAACATAATATCTGATTTTGGAGAGTATACCAACTGTTTTAGAGACTTTCTTAGTTATGTGTTGTATGTGGGTACAGAAGTTAAGTCTCTTGTCTAGGAATAGGCCGAGAAACTTTCCATCATTTTTATTGCTAATGTTTACATTGTCTGAAGCTGAATTGCATTTGTAGATTTGCTTCCAATTAAGATGTAGTAGGTCTTTTCTATGTTAAATGTTAGTTTGTTGGTTGACATCCATAAGTGAACTTTTTTAGTACATTATTAACAACATTATTTAGTGTATGTGGGTTGGGGTTAGAGTAGATGAGGGTAGTATCATCAGCAAACAAAATAGGTTTCAGAATGTTAGAGACATTAGGCAGATCATTGATGTATATAAGAAATAGGAGAGGTCCCAAAATGCTGCCCTGTGGCACTCCAACGGTTATTGGTAGGGTGGGAGAGGTTATATTATTGATGGCTACACATTGGTGTCTATCACTGAGATAGGATTGGATATAGTCCAGTGTTTGGCCTCGGATTCCATAATGATGGAGTTTACGTAAGAGGTAATTGTGATTAACAGTATCAAAGGCCTTTCTCAGGCCAATGAAGAGTCCAATCGGAACCTCATTTTTGTCAAGGACTGAGTAAATTGTACCAAGGAGACTAATAATTGCATCGTTGGTACTCTTTTGGGAGCGGAAGCCAAACTGACAGGGGCTAAGAATGTCGAATTTTACGAGATAGGAGTAGAGCTGTTTGTAGATAATTTTTTCATATATGTTTGATAGTATGGGAAGGTCTGATATTGGTCTATAATTGTTTTTGTCTGCCGGATTACCTCCTTTATGAATTGGCGTTACTCTTGCTTTTTTAAGGATATCAGGGAAGGTATGACACTCAAAGGATTTGTTGAACAGCAGAGCTATAGGTGGCGCAAGGGCATGGGAGGGGCTCTTGTATACAATGGATGGGATTTCACTGATGTTCCCAGCTTTGGTTTTTAGTGAGTGTATGATGGACTCAACATCTGTCGGGCTGATTGGTGAAAGGAGAAGAGAGTTTGGATAGCTGCCTGAGAGATATGTGTTGATATGTGTCTGAGTCTGTGGGATTTTACTGGCAAGGTTAGCACCAAACGATGAAAAGAAGCTATTAAATTCATTCGCCATTTCTAAATCAGATGACGGTGTAAGGCCATCCTTAGAGAGTGTTATCTGGTTGTGGGAGTGTTGTTTAGTTCCTAGGATATTAGAGATGGTTTTCCATGTGCTTTTCATGTTGCCTTTTGCTTCTTTGAATCTAGCCTCATAATATGAAAGTTTAGCTTTTCTTATGATACTGGTAAGCACTGATGAGTACCTCTTAACTACTTCCTTTGTAACTAGGCCAATCCTAAATTTCTTTTCATATTCATGTTTTTTGTTGATTGATTTAATTATGCCACTTGTGAGCCACGGGTTATTTTTTCTTTTATCACTTACTTGTTTGGTAACAAGGTTACCAAACCTTGGTTACAGGAAGTGTTGTAGAGGCTTAGAGTTTTGGAGAGAAAGAGGTTAGTTAATGAGTTTATATCCTGTGTATTATTAATACAGATTCCCAGTTAATATTGTGAAGTGCATTAGAGAGATCGCCTAAAGCTGATTCACTGTGTAGCCTGAATGAGAGTTTCTTGCTTTCTGGTGGTGTTGTGTCCATGTTTGCTATGAGGAAGGTAGGATAGTGGTCAGTTGTTCTGTCATAGATTACCCCAGATGTAAGGCGAGCTGTTATATTAGTCCATAAGTGATCCAGGGTAGTGGGAGATGTTTGAGTGACTCGGGTGGGCTTGGTGATTGTGGGGATTAGCATACAGGAGTGCATGCTGTATTTTTACATTCTTGCAAAGCCATTAACACGCATAACGTTTCAGGCAGGACTTTAATCTAAGATATCACGTGAGATGAAAAGGTGCATTGTAGCAAAGTTTTATATTAACAAATAACTACAAAATGAATTGATAGAGGTGATTACACTGATAAAGATATATGTCTTAAGTACTAATAATATTGGGGAAGTGGGTAGTACATGATACAGTGTAAGTTTGAAGCAAAGGTAGAAAACTATGAGGATGAAATTAGGTATTTTTTGGTTTTACTTTTGAACAGAGCATGGGTTGGACAATTTTGTAATCCGTCAAGGAGTTCCAAAGGCCGGGTCTTTTTATTTGTATGAAGTGTTTGCACAAATTTAGTTTGACTCTAGGGATATTAAGGAGAGATTTAGTTCTGGTGTGGTGCTCATGGGTTCTATTACATCTATCAAGGAAAAGTTTCAGATCAAGATTAGCATTTAGGAACAAAGTTTTGTATATGTAAATAACATATGAGAATGTGTGGAGTGAGTGTATGTTTAGCATGTTAAGGGACTTAAACAGAGGGAGGCTGTGTGTTGTCTGAAGACAGAGTTTGTTATAGTTCTGATAACAGACTTTTGCCGAGTGATGATTGGCATGAGGCAATGTGCAGTGGTTGAACCCCATGCACAGATACCGTATGTAAGATAGAATTAGATTAGTACGTAGTATAATGAGAGGAGAACAGAGTGGGGAACATAATCTATAATTTAGAAAGTATACCGACCGTTTTTGAGACTTTTTTGGCTATGTCTCCGTGGTGTAGTGGTAAGACACTCGCCTGGCGTTCCGCGAGCGCTATGTCATGGGTTCGTATCCTGGCCGGGGAGGATTTACTGGGTGCAAATCCTTAACTGTAGCCTCTGTTTAACGCAACAGTAAAATGTGTACTTGGATGAAAAACAAAAAACGATTCTTCGCGGCAGGGGATCGTATTCCAGGGACCATAGGATTAAGGACTTGCCCGAAACGCTACGCGTACTAGTGGCTGTACAAGAATGTAACAACTCTTGTATATATCTCAAAAAAAAAAAAAAAAATGTGTTGTATGTGGGTGCTGAATTTCAGTCTCGTGTCTATGTATTGGCCATGGAACTTTCCCCTCATTTTTATTGGTAATGTTAACATTGCCTATCTGAATATGAATTTGATTTGATGATTTACTACCAAATAAAATGTAGTAGATTTTTTTCAATGTTGAATGTAAGTTTGCTGGTTAACATCCATGAGGGATCTTATTTTAAATTCATTATTGACAATATATTTAGTGTGTGGTGGTTGTAGTATCGTCAGCACATAGTATAGGTTTTAAGAATGTTAGAAACATTTGGCAAATCATTGATATATATATATAAGGAGTAGGAGAGGTCCTAAGATGCTGCCCTGTGGCACTCCTATTTTTAATGGTAGAGTGGGAGAGGTTATGCTATTGATGACTACATATTGGTGTCTGTTACTGAGATAGCAACGAATATAGTCCAGAACAAGGCCTCGGATACCATAGTGGTGAAGTTTTAGTAAGAGGTAGTCATGGTTTACAGTATCAAAGGTCTTTCTCAGGTCAATGAAGAGGTCAATTAGGAACTCATTTTTGTCAAGGGCTGTGTAGTTTATATTAAGCAAACTAATAATGGCATCATTGGTACTCTTTTGGAAACGAAAGCCAAACCGGCAGGGACTTAAGATGTTGAGTTTTACAAAGTAAGAATAGAGCTGTTTGTAAATAAGTATAGGTAGATTTGATATTGGTCTGTAATTGTTTATGCCAGTTGTCCCGCCTCCTTTATGAGCTGGCGTTACTCTTGCTTTTTTAAGGATATCAGGAAAAGTATGACACTAGAGATTTGTTGAATAGCAGAGCTATGAGTAGTGCAAGAGCAGGTGCAGCACCCTTATATACCATAGATGGTATTTCACTAATGTTCCCAGCTTTGGTTTTAAGTGATTGAATTATGGATATAATGTCTGTCGGACTGACTGGTAAAAGGAGTAGAGTTAGGATAGCTGTCGGTGAGGTATGTAGTGACATGTGTCTGGGTCTCTGGGACTTTTCTGGCAAGGTTAGCATCAATTGATGAAAAGAAACTATTGAATTCAGTTGCCGTTTGTAAGTCTGTTGCAAATGTGTAACAATCTTTTGAGTGTTTGATCTGCTTGTTATGTGATTGTTGTTTAGACCCTGGGATGTTAGAGATGGCTTTCCATGGACTTTCATGTTTCCTTTTGCTTCTTTAAATTTATTCTCATAGAAGGAAAGTTTGACTCTTCGTATTATATTGGTAAGCATTGATGAGTATCGCTTAACTACTTCTTTTGTAGCTAGGCCAATCCTATGTAAAATAAATAAAATAAAATAATTTATTTAGGTAAGGTACATACATACAATAAATTTTTTACAAAGATTGGTTGACTTATAGGTAGAGCTAGTACATACAATGCCTAAAGCCACTATTACGCAAAGCGTTTCGGGCGTGTTTTTTTTTCCATATTTGTGTTTCTTGTTAATTGATTTAAGTATGGGACTTGCGAGCCAGGGTTGTTTAATATTTTGGTAGTTGCTTGGTTAGGAGAGGACAGTGTGTGTTGTAGAGGCTTAGAGTTTTGGAAAGAAAGATGTCGGCTAATGAATTTATATCCTGTGTATTGTCGAGTTTAGATTCCCAGTTTATATTGTGAAGTGCATTTATGAAGTTCCCTATTGCTGGTTTGTTGTGTAGTCTAAAGGTAAGTTTATTGGTGACCGAGTGTGTTATGTCCATGTGTGCTGAGAGTAAGGTAGTATAGTGATCGGTTGTTCTGTCAGTGATTATACCAGAGACAAGGGAGGGCTGTTATATTAGTCTGTATGTGGTCCAGGGTTGTAGCAGATGGTTTAGTAATTCGTGTGGGCTTAGTGATTGTGGGGATTAGCATACAGGAGTTCATGTTGTTTAGGAAGTATTCAACTTGGAGCTATTTTGTTGACAGAGGTCAATGTTGAACTCGCATCCTAGTATGATGTGATTTTTGTTGAGTTTATTGTTTATGATTAGGTTCTTTATATTATCTGAGAATGCAGTTGTATTAGTATTAGAAAATCTATAAATAGCTCCAATAGCTATTGACGATTTAACGGATTTGACCGAGAATTGACCAAAGGTATATTCACAGTAGTCGTCTCTATTGCTAATAACACTTGTGCAATTGAAGTTATCTTGATAATAGATAGCTGTACCACCTCCTTTTGTGTCAGGCCTACAGTTGTGAAGGGCTTTATATCCGGCTAAGTTGTATAGTTGGGTCTGGTCTTCACTGTGGTGTTTGTGTGTTACTGAGGAAGTCTTGGTTGTAGGGTTGATATAAAGCCATTGCTTGGTTACTGACTTTAATACTTATAAACGATACATGACTAGTAGCTACCAAGCTTGGCGGGCGTCCTGTAGGCTCTTGTTTACCTTCCTCTGGCGTCCGAGAAATCGTGTAGGGCGTTTAACATGACGTTTAGGACGAGAGTCCCCAAATATAAGAATATCCCTTGATGAATTGTTTGTCGGGTTATAGCTCATTTTTTCTTTTTCGTTTGTACGACTTTGCACTTCATCATTTTCTACACTAGTTGGAATCACTATGAAATAAGCCATATTACGTGTTACACTATGATCTCTATTACTCGCTGTTACCATAGTTCCTTTTACACTAATCACTTTATATGGTTTTGTATCATACGGCATATCTAGCTTTCCCTCTTTTTTTCTTTTTAACGAGAACAGTGTCTCCAACCTTTATGAATTGTTCCTTTGTACGTTGATCATGAGCAATTTTCATTTTGCCCTTGGCTAATGCATCCTTCTGAGCGAGACGTGTATCCGTTACCTCGGCTGGCATGACAGGTAGTGCGATTCTCATAGGACGTCCAAATAAAAGTTCGCCAGGCGACTTGCCCAGAGTTCCATGCGGTGTTGCACGGTAGTTCCTGAGAAAAGCATACATAGCCTGTTTCCTGGATCGTCCTTCGGCATGAGCACAGCGTACCGCTTTCATGAGAGGTTGCATGAATCTTCCGACTTCTCCATTTGCTTGAGGATGTAGTGGCATCACTCGGCGGTGTTTGAATCCAATATGCTCAGCAAAATTGACGAAGTTGAAATTGTCAAAATTGTCAAAAGTCAAAATTGTCCATTGAATGGCGGTCCATTGTCCGTCTTGACAACTTCAGGAATGCCAAAGTTTGAAAAGATCTTGTCGAATTTCGGGATGACAGCCTTTACAGATGTGGAAGTGATGATTTCTACTTCTGGATAACGTGAGTGATCATCAATGACTACCATCAAGTACTCTCCAGTTGGTAGCGGTCCGCAGAAGTCTATCGATACTTCCGTCCATGGTGCAGCAGGTAGTGGTGAAGGTTGTAGAGGTGTTGGTCTTGAAGTATCTACTGCAGCTTGGCAAGGGACACAGGCATCATGCATGTTCTTTGCTTGACGATCAATGCCAGGAAACCACACCTTTTCTCGTAGCAGCTGTTTGGTCCTAACAAGACCTTGGTGTCCTTGATGTGCAAGCTTCAGAGCACGTTGCTGGAGAACAGCTGGAATGACGATACGAGTACCTCGCAGCACGGTGTCGCGTTGTTGCGTAACACTTAATTCTGTCTGGATGCGTTCAAGTGCTTTGAATGCATCTTGGTCAACTCCTGAGGGTGGGATGCGCGGAAACTTTTTCTTAGTAAATGCCTCCACTGTTGCTTGCAGAGTTGGGTCCTCTAGGGTTGCAGTACGGATTTCATCAAGAGTGAGAGCCTTAGGGACTGCATCACAGGTTACAGAGTGTACATATTCCTCGGCAACTTGTTGATGCTTGGTGATGGTGAAACTGTTGGCAGGATGTCGACTGATGTAATCAGCGGGATTGCCTGCACCCGGCTTGTACTTCACCGTAAAGTTGTATGGTTGTAGACGAAGAGCCCATCTCTCAATGCGAGCTGGTGGTTTGGACTTTGGATTATTGAAGATGGTCTCCAACGGTTTGTGGTCAGTGACTATCGTGATGAAGGGTACACCAAGCAGATACACAGTGTTTTGAAGTGTTCACAGCCCTATACAAGAGCAAGAGCTTCCTTCTCTGTCTGACTGTATCGTTGCTCAACATCAGTGAGAGAACGGCTGGCGTTGGCAATAACTACTCTGGAATCTGGTTGACCAGGTTTGTGTTGGGCTAAAACAGCACCTAAACCAACAGGACTAGCATCCACCGTTAACTCAGTGTCCATTGATGGATCAAAGTACGCAGCAGTCGCATTCTCTACTAGTGCATCTTTCACAGCATCAAATGCATTTTGCTCGATATCGCTCCAGTACCATGATGCATTTTTCTTCAGGAGCTCACGTAGAGGCTTCGTAATGGTAGCAAAATCTGGAATGAAGCGAGAACAGTAGTTTGCCATTCCCAGAAAACTATGTACTTCAGTGGACGTTGAAGGAGGTGAAGCATTCTTGATATCTGCAACTTTCTTAGGATCTGGAGACAGACCTTTGTCACTAAGTACATGTCCAAAGAATTCAATTTTATGTTGATTGAACTCACACTTTGCTCGGCTTAGCGTCAGATTCTTTTCTCGTAAGCGTTGCAATGTTGCACGAAGAGCTTTGTCATGTTCAGCTTGGGTACGGCCATAAATAATGATGTCATCAGACATGTTGTCAGCATTAGGTATATCTTGCAATACCTGGCTGATGATGTGCTGGAATACCTCAGCAGCACTGTTAATACCAAAACTCAGACGCTTGTACCTATACAGACCTCGATGTGTCGTAAACGTTGTGCTGAAGCAACTCTCATCATCAAGTTCAAGCTGATGATAGCCCTTGTTTAAATCTAACTTGCTAAATACAGTTGCACCATTCAAGCGGTAGATCATATCATCTACAGTGGGTGTAGGGTGGCGTTCACGCATTATTGCCTTGTTGGGAACACGCATGTCCACACACATGCGTATCTCATCTGGATTCTTCGGCTTTGGTGGAGTGACAATTGGGCTTACCCATGGTGTTGGGCCTGTTACTGGTTCAATGATATCTAGTTCCATCAGCCTATCCAGTTCGGCATCGACTTTCTTGCGAGTATGGAATGGTTGTCGGCGATGTGGTTGGGCAACTGGAATTACATCTGGGTTGATATGCAGATGTACTTTGCCATCAGTATAACAACCTATGGATTTAAATCGATCAGAAAATTCAGCAACAATAGCATCAACATTGTTTGCAGATTCCACTGCTACAGCATTAGAAAGCTGAAGTAGCCCCAATTTAGTTGAAGTCTTGTAACTGAGTAGAGACTCCTTTGCATTCCTAACAACATGGAATGTAGTAGTGAGCATTGCACTCTTTGACTTAATCTCTGCAGTGAAAGTTCCAATCACTGGCAAGCCTACCTTTGAAGCATAGGCAGTGGCTTTGCCATTATAGTTTTCAAGCTTTGGGAACTGTTTTTTAAATTTTTTGTAGTGACATTCAACAATGGTGTCAATATTTGATCCAGTGTCAATGAGAACTTTAAGACAAATACCAGCAATGTATACTATAGTCTCTGGGTTGCTTGGGAGATCATTCCATTCTGTGGTTGCTTGTACTCCATAAGTGTAATCACATTCACTGTCATCTGAGACTGGTTGTAATGAAATGTTATCTTGTACATTATTAACACTCTGGATATGAGGTGCAATACTGTGTTTACCACCTCGACCCCTATGACCTGATCCTCGTACAGTGCTTTTATTCACTGACTGTGGTTTCTTTAGTGCGGAACGACACATAGCACCAAAATGACCTAGTTTTCCACACTCATAGCACTTCTTACCTTGAGCAGGACAAACATTACCTTGGTGTGGGTAGTCTTCTCCACAATTGTAACATTTATTGTTGACACCTTCTGATGTGGGTCGTTGTGACTGCTTGAGTCATGTTCCATGACCCCAGTTGTGATGTGGTTCTCGGCTCAATTTGCTGTTAGGCTTGCTATGATATCTTCTTTGATCACGGTGTCCTCCCTGAACCTTACATACCTCATCTCTGTTAGTAACAATGGCAGAGCTGTTGTTGGCACTGCACTCCATGACACGAGCATCACGTGCAGCATTTTCCATTCGACGAGCCATATCCAGTATCTTGGTAAGAGAACTTTCATCATCAACAAGTTCTAGAGCTCTTCGACGGAGACGTGTAGATGTGCATGTTTCAATTATTTGCTGTTTGATTTCTTTGTCAACATCAGCAAACTCACAATAGGCTGCTAATCCCTGCAGACGTGTGTGGTATTGATCAACGGTTTCATTAGAGAGTTGTTTTGCTCTCCTGAAATGCATAATTTCCATTGCAGTATTTTGTCTTGGTTTGAAATGTTCAGTTAGTTTGGCTTTGGCAGTGTCATAATCTTTGGCACTACCAGTGTCTTTCAGTGTGTAAAAAATGTCACAAACTCTATCACCTGCATAATGAAGTAGAAAGGCACGCTTTCTTTCAGCACTTTGATGTCAGAAACTATCAACAAATTTTCAAACCTTTTAAGCCATTTGACCCTCCTCTGTGACAGGTTTGTCTGGTCACAGTCAGGATCAAATGCAGGAAACTGAGTTATATTTGCCATTTTTACTGAATAAATGTAACTTATCACTTAAATGTTCCTCAGAATATTAAACACTTACTGCACTGTATATGTTAGTTAAGAATTCACTGTAATTACTTTAATTCTGCAAAGCACACAAGCATTTTAATGCAAAATTTCACAGCAGTGCACAATACAGCAGCAACTGACTTCTTACCTAGCCCTTGTGTACATGTGTTGTTCCTACTCACAGCAACACAGCAGTTGTCAGCAGTTGGTACAGCAGTTGGCAGCAGTTGGCAGCAGTTGGCACAGCAGTCAGTTCACAGCGTGAAGAATTGTAGCACATAACGCGTTTCGTATGCAAAACATCGGGTTTTGTATATTGTATCAAAGCGTCATTTCGTACACGGCGTCAGCACACATGGATCGCAGATTCCTCAGTACACAGCTTGTCAGCACATAGCATTGGTTAGCACACAGCATCGGGTATGGTGCTCACAAACAGCACGACTTCTCCTTCCTCCTCCAGGGGCGAGACAGCATGTTCTTCCTTGTGTTTTAAGCTGAACAAATACCTGTTCACAGTTCATCCTCGTCGCCAGTGTGGTGTTTGTATGTAGCTGAGGAAGTCTTGGTTGTAGGGTTGATATAAAGCCATTGCTTGGTTACTGACTTTAATACTTATAAACGATTACATGACTAGTAGCTACCAAGCTTGGCGGGCGTCCTGTACGCTCTTGTTTACCTTCCTCTGGCGTCCGAGCCGCCGCACATAGAAAACGGATGGTACCGTTTTCTGTGAACATGACATTTACTTAGCCATGTTTCTGTTAAAATAATAAAAGATAGTTTCGTGCCCAGTGCTTCAAGTATCGCATTGATGCCATCAAAATGTTTACCAAGTGATCTGACATTTTGGTTGAATACCGATAGGCAAGTGTTATGCTATATCACAATAGGTTAATCTACGAAAGTCAAAGGTGGGGACTAAAGCAGGATTACTCTAAGCTTCTGGATTTACACTAAGCTAGAGTGATTACTGCACGCTACCAGCTAAATCTCCTGTAGTGGTAACAATGATGGGATGTCGTAATCTGTGTTGCCTGTACCGTATATTGTATTGATATTTGCGAGTGTGGATGTATGTTATATAAATCTTGTGTGTGCGCGTTTGTCTTTTGACTGAGAGAGACGAAGCCTGGAGGTAGACAGACCTGTAAGGGCTTTCTCAGCTCTAGTTATTACAAAACTAAGTGAACAAGTTTTTTCCAAACTAAAACCAGAACTGTCCCTGGAACTAACAGAATGAACACTTCAACACTGGAGCCACAACTACCCTGGAACTAACAGAACCTTCCGAACGAAAGACTAATAGAAGTTTAAGTAATATAAGTAGAGGTAACGAAACTATTGGAGGACGTTGTTGGTGTTGTTTAAGATTCAGCTACTCGAAACAAAACGTTGCAAGTAGCACGGGCTATGGTGAGCCCGTAGTGGATTTACCTGGCACAGGAGTGGGGGTGTAACTGTGTATATATTGGAAGACGTTCACGTGACGAAAACAACGAGCCTAGATAAGATTTTCCCCAAAGTACTGAAGGAGACAGCTGACTGTTGTGTCAGCTGCTACAGTGCTGATACAACAGCACAACACTTGCTACAGTGCTCAGTTCACCTCAAATACAGAAAAGAGAACTACCAGAGCTTTTGAAAACAGCCAATGTGTTATTTATACAATGGAAGGAAGCAAGAACTGCTAAATTACCGACTAGTATGACTAACAAGTGTCACATGAATCCCCTGCATAGCACTGGAACTGCCTTTTTCCCCTCACCTTCAATGCCTCTACACTGGCAGTCTACCTCTACACCAGCCCAGACGAGTCATCAGTCCTGCCACCTCTCCATACCCTCCAGGGCCTGGCACGGCCTGGTACGACTCAGAGGCAAGCTGGGCACCTCTGCTAACCGGTAGTTTGTCTTAACAAACAAGCAGTTAGCCGCCTTCAACTAGCAGTGGTTCAGCTTAACACAAAAGCACCGCCAGCCACAAACGAGCACTTTGCTTGTTGACCAGATGTCCACCTTGCATTGACACCGGATGAGTCATTACTGCCGGACTATATAGAGGGCACCGCCTCCCTGGAGAGGCCACGGGAGACATCTCCCGTCACGCAGGGTGCAGTCGCACCTCCACAGATCTCCAGTATCATCTATTGATACTGGAAATGGCTCAAAAGGGCCACCACTTATGGGCTATTCATGCCCAAGCCACCTTTTGGGTGGCTTGATCTTCTCTCTCTCTCCTGGAGAGGCGGTCTCTCTCTTAGTGCTCTTGGATCACCATGGTCTCTCTCACCCGTCGTCTGCCTTCAGCTACGCCGTGTGTGTGATGCCGTGGTGGTGTGGTAGCTGTCTTCACTACACCAGTATATCTTCATACTTTGTATTCGTTGAATTTCTTAGTTTAATTTTGTATTAATTTTCATATTATCTTGTCCACCTTTGCATTATATGATCGCCAAGTGTTCTCAGGTGCCATTTTTGTTCATTAATATTTCAGTAAATTGTTTTAATTATTTATTTGATGATTTTCATTTGTTTCCACCTGCGACTTCCACACTGCAAGGGCCATTAGCAGCATTTTGTTTTATTTATGTGATGGAGAGCCATACCATCTTTGTTTAGTAGCTGCGATACCACAAGCCGTCACACAAGTATCTCCAGCAAGGTATTAGCGAGGCTGACCAGAAAGATACTCTACATCTTGACAAAATTAAGTTTTAGTCCTTGCTGGCAAATTTATTGCAGTTGTCTGAGAGGGCGACACTCGTAAAGCATGAAGGATGGCCAGGCTCTGTCTTTCTAGATTGTCAAGAAGTGCTCGACACAGTTCCCACAAGAGACTTCTACTAAAGTTCACGAAACAAGGAGAAGCATCTGGAGTGTTAACTTGAAAATTAAACGCAAAAAAATACCTCACGGCAAGACACAGTGAGAGGACAGGTATCCAAGCAGAGAGAGGGTCCAAGTACACTACTCCAACGACCTGTGTTAGGGTTCATTCTTTTCCTGGCATACATCATCGGTCCCAAGTAAATCTAGGATAATTCATGCCAATATTTGCAGATAATCAAAACAAAATATGAGAGTCAGTGCAGCAGCAGATTGCTAAACAACGCAAACTGATTTACGCACAATCCTGAGATTGTCCGTAAAACGGCTACCGGACTTATATCCGGCCAAACGCGAGAAAGAAAAAGAGAACCAGATATATTATTGACACTGGCCTCAATAAAGGTCCTTCACCAACCTAAACCAGATGAGACAGACATAAAACGAACATAAATGTGACACCAGACGCACAACTTAGCGTCGTCGCTGTACGCCGAACATATTAACATCCGGAAAACTTACAGGAAGTTAGGTAAAGCATATTCTGAACGCAACATTTACCTGAATATAGATCGGGGCCACCATCTCTAGTGGCCTCGATGGTGCAAGGAATCCGACGGCTTGTCAGAGTCTCCTTCGTTATTCATGAGAAGTTTTTTCGGTTGAATTTTGGGCTGGAGTACTTTCGTGGCATTATGCCATCTATGTCAGACACAAGAGTGAACGTCGAAAAGGCGCACATACAAAAATGAATGTTCAAGAGTAGCGTACACTAGAATGAATGTTCAACAGGAACGTGTATAATATTAAAAATGAACGTTCAAGAGGAGCGTATACTAGAATGAACGTTCATCTGGAACGTGTATAATAATGAACGTTCAACAGGAACGTGTATAATGAACGTTCAAGAGGAGCGTATATAAGAATGAACGTTCAACAAACACAGCTGCTCCCTCGTGAACAAACAGGCAGCCTTGCGGATTAGAGACAAACCTGAAAGGATTGACAATGGATTAATTGTGTTATCTTCAATTATTGAAAGGGCAGAACATGGCAGGCTAATGAATTGTCAGGTGTTGAGTATTTATTTATTATATAAAAGGTGTATTTCATTTTATAAAATTGTATGCAATTATGAATAATTATTTTATGAAATTTTAAATAAAATTTAAAAATGACAAAGTACCAAAAATATAGAGGCTGGTAAGAGAAGACAATATGTCTTCTCTGTCTTTTATAGTCTCCGTGGTGTAGTGGTAAGACACTCGCCTGGCGTTCCGCGAGCGCTATGTCATGGGTTCGTATCCTGGCCGGGGAGGATTTACTGGGCGCAATTCCTTAACTGTAGCCTCTGTTTAACGCAACAGTAAAATGTGTACTTGGATGAAAAAACGATTCTTCGTGGCAGGGGATCGTATTCCAGGGACCATAGGATTAAGGACTTGCCCGAAACGCTACGCGTACTAATGGCTGTACAAGAATGTAACAACTCTTGTATATATCTCAATGTGAGTGTATGCAGGGTGCCCCACAAGGTTCCCCCGGATGCTGCATATCGTCTTCTTCGAGGTTGACGCAACCAGAGGTGGTACCCCCCCTATATATATATATATATATATATATATATATATATATATGTCGTACCTAGTAGCCAGAACGCCCTTCTCCGCCTACTATGCAAGGCCCGATTTGCCTAATAAGCCAAGTTTTCCTGAATTAATATATTTTCTCTAATTTTTTATTTATGAAATGATAAAAGCTACCCATTTCATTATGTATGAGGTCAATTTTTTTTATTGGAGTTAAAATTAACGTAGATATATGACCAAACCTAACCAACCCTACCTAACCTAACCTAACCTATCTTTACAGGTTAGGTTAGGTAGCAGAAAAAGTTAGGTTAGGTTGGTTAGGTTAGGTAGTCGAAAAACAATTAATTCATGAAAACTTGGCTTATTAGGCAAATCGGGCCTTGCATAGTAGGCTGAGAAGTGCGTTCTGGCTACTAGGTACGACATATATATATATATATATATATATATATATATATATATATATATATATATATATATATATATATATATATATATATATATATATATATATATATATATATATTATTAAATATGACCGAAAAAGTAAGATTAATAATTCTAACACGAATTTTCTCAATCTTTCGTACATTTCTTTTCACTGTTGGAGGTAAATCAAAAAGATTCTTGAAGACTGTGCATTACGAGAAGATCAGTTGAACTTGAAACCGGCCATATACTGCAGGTATGTTGACGACATTTTTACACAGGTACCTGATGTCAGACATCTGCAGGAGCTGAAGGAGGCATTTGAGCAGAGTTCCGTGCTGCGTTTCACTTACGAGATGGAAAAGGATGGGAAGCTGCCCTTTCTAGATGTAACAGTCATGGAAAAGAGCGGAGGTTTCCACACTGCAGTCTACTCTAAGGAAACGAACATAGGAATGTGCCTAAATGCCAACAGCGACTGCCCAGACAGGTACAAGAGGAGTGTTGTTAACGCATATGTCGCCCGTGCTCTCAGCCACAGCTCAGAATGGAAGCAAGTCGACGAAGAACTCTGCAGGGTAAGGCAGGTCTTAGTCAACAACGGCTTCTCCAATGGTTTCGTCGAAGACATCATAAGAAGGAAAGTGAAACGCCATGCAACCTCTGAAGAGACAACTAACACAACACCTATACCCCCTATTAGACTATTTTACAGGAACTTCTTTTCCACAGCTCATAAAACGGAGGAAAGGGTCCTGAAAGATATTGTTAATAGAAACGTTATCCCTACAGACAAAAATCAGAGGATACAACTGACGATTTACTATAAAACCAGAAAAACGGCCAGCCTACTCATGAGAAACTCTCCAGACACAAAACAGAACGCTTTAAAAGAGACTAACGTCGTCTATGCCTTCAAATGCCCTCTTGGGGACTGTAAGCTCCAAAAAACCCAGTATATAGGCAAGACAACAACATCTCTTTCTAGGCGTTTAACGATGCATAAGCAACAGGGCTCCATTAAGGAACATATAATCTCTTCCCACAACCAAACCATCGCCAGAGAAATCCTAGTAAACAACACAGAAATCATCGATAGATACAGCGATAGCAGGCGGCTTGACGTTTGCGAGGCACCGGTGCACGCTAAACTCTACATCGAGCAGAATCGACTTGAGCCGCCGTGATCCACCAAGCAATGCCCCTCGGAAACGACCGCCTCAACCACCACATCGTGTAGCGCAGCCAACCCTTCAGGAACCCCAAAAGCTAAACTACATCGTACCCTTCCAACTCACAAACAAAAAATGAAGCCCGCCACCAACATCCCTGATGTGTTGCGAACTTTACAATTCCCCCCGGAAACGACAAGAAGAAAAACCGCAGCAAATCCACCCACAAATCAGGACCACAATAGGTAACATGGCACTCCGAAGCCAGCCAACCAAACTAGAAACCCGCCGACAAAAGTAAAACACATGGAGTTGGGACTCAATCTCCCCACAATGGGCGCAATAATCCGAGCCTACAAAATCCAACATAAACAAACGGGCATTGGTAACTAGAGTCTCATGAAGAAACCTATACATCCACTGCCGCTGTTTCGGGGCGAGAAACGGCCCTCTCAGAGCGCCTCACACCGCTCCCAATCAAACAACAGGTACAACCCACTCCGTCCTGTTATCCATCTGACCCAAAAGCACCCAATACACCTCCCAACAACTAAAAGACGAACCTAGGAGACTTACATAGTGACCGAAGAATGAGAACCGCCCAGGAGTAAACCGGCAGCGTAACGAAAGTCACGTCCCGACAACACGGTACCCCCATAAGGTAACTCACCTGAATATAACAGAAATATAGAGCCAAGGAGTTAAGACCATCCCCCAACCCGAGCCCCCTACAAAAGAACACCCAAAATATAGCTAACGACTTCACATATTCGCCAGACCTATCCCACCCTCTCCCAAACCCTGATACAAAAAGGACTGGCGAATCGGGTGGTAACGGCCTCACCACACGCAACGAAACACTACATTCATCAAATCCAGCGTGCTGGCCATGCTCAACAATGGAGAAACAATGAGCTAAATTCCAGACCTTAGAGAGAACCGTACAATTCACAATACTCGCCCACTGATAAACCGTCATGACCCACTTTGACAGCATCCTCCACTGCCACCGAGGGACCAACCCTCGCCCTATTAGATAACAACGATTCCTACGATTTTGGTTCATACGAACCAAACCAAGTGATGCACAGCATGTGAAGACCGCACCACGTGAAGACCGCACCACGTGAAGACCGCACCACGTGAAGACCGCACCACGTGAAGACCGCACCACGTGAAGACCGCACCACGTGAAGACCGCACCACGTGAAGACCGCACCACGTGAAGACCGCACCACGTGAAGACCGCACCACGTGAAGACCGCACCACGTGAAGACCGCACCACGTGAAGACCGCACCACGTGAAGACCGCACCACGTGAAGACCGCACCACGTGAAGACCGCACCACGTGAAGACCGCACCACGCACCACGTTCCCCTCCCAAGACTCCCGGGAAGCCCAACTCCTTAACCCTATAATACAAGCTACCCTACGATTGATGACAGTTCCTGTGGCCAGCTCAAAACTATGCACCACGTCCTGCACACCAACCACCAAACCCACCGTAACGACAAAGACAGTCGTATCATCAGCATACCCACACAGTCTCAGGTCAAACCTGTTGGGCAACCTTGGGGAAACGATAGAACCACAAGCCCACAAAGACCGAAACAACGGTTCCCGGAAAAATATACAAAAGCATCGAAAAGGGGCCAACACTGCCGGACCGTGTGACCAATGGCAAAGTGAGTACTAAACAGCCCATTCACACACACACCCGACTACAACACTCTCTATACAACATTCCCACCCAGCCCACAAACCGCGAGGCAACCCCAAGCCTCTACACAATCCGTACCACAAAGTCAATGGCCACACGGTCGATGGCCTTCGACCAGTGCAGATTGATCAAGACTGCCGGGAACTAAGACCTCGACATATAACAATCATATTCTGGACCAGGTTGTTATAATGGACCAACGACCTCCCCGGAATAAAACTTCCTGCGAAACCAAGGAACCCACCATTCGACCGGAGTCAATTCACCTTCAAATTAAGAGAATCTTGTAATCCTGATTGAGGAGAGTAATCGTACGCCAGTTGGCAAAGAATCTCAAGTCTTTGCCTTACAAGGCAAAGACTGAACCTCAAGAGCCTTTTCTTCTATGATCCCTCCCCAAGTCAATGGCAAGTTCTCAAGAATTGATGATAGTAAGTAATAGTGCAAAGAATAAAGGGTGTAAACAAGACGCAATTACACCTTTACCAATATATTATCTATCGAAGTATAGCTATACTTACGTACACAGTGTTGCTTACACACAGGAAACTCAATATATCTGCAGTGTTCCTCAAATCCCGGTGAGTCCACTATCTTCAAGTATACGTCGTCCACGCTCAATGGTAATCACCGGCGAGTTCACCTTCCTCAACGTAGGCCAGTCTACACATCGTATCATCACAATGTCCCAATACCCCACATTTGCTCTCCAGAAACATACTGGCAGAGGGCTTCAGCAACACGCTAATTGGGGTCACAAATAATCACTTCCAGGAGTCTCTAACACTCTGGCAGAAATCTCTAACAACAAACTAGCAGCACTTCTCAGCAGACAGCCACTATTGTCGTTTTGTAACTCCTCTTGGCCAAATCCCGGGTACGTCGGTCCACACAATACTGCATAAGTATAACAGCCAACCCACTGCTTACTACCGACTGCGGCCATTTGTCCTTTCTGGAACAAGTCAGGAGTTCGGGACTGTCCAAGGTGAACTGATTTCCACAGTGCAACAGACTCTTCACGTCACCTCTGTGGACATAAAAGTTATTATCCAGACAGAAAGTATACAGGGAGAACATAGGATGGTAGCCTTTCATCGGGGAACAGTGAAATGAAATCGGATGTACAATCTAGATGACGCTGATATCGTTACTTTACTTACCAGAGGTCATCATCATCGACCTCACTTCCTAACTGAAGGATGAAACAGGAGCCTTTCATAGACGCCACACCTCGGCCAACAGATAGTGTTGTCTTCGTCTTACGTAATGCCTTGGAGATGGAGTACAGGTCCAAAGATGGAGTTGATACCGCCACTTCTCACTCCAGCAACGGTGCTGATTTCGTAACATTATGACTCAGCCAATTGCATGCGTGCGGAACAAAACTGAGCTACCTCCAAGAAGTTAGACCCAACAGGATACACAAAACTCTGCTGGCAGCCCATCAAACCCCGGCATCTTACCCTTTCTCAAGGAACGAACCACACCCCAAACCTCCGAACGACCAACCTCACCATCTAGAACCATACAGTCCAGCGATGACATCTCAGGAGAACAAAACCCAAGAATAAAATCCTCCAACCCCCTCCTCACTCCTATAAGGATCTTCAAGCTTCCACCCAACATAGTAAAACATCCCATCCGTTTTCAGCAAAACTGAACCATCAGGTATATGGAGATTAGTCAACAACACCGACTCACGATCCTACTCTTTCTGAAGCAAGTCTTGCGAAACACACCCCAAACAACAGCTCCTCCACCCCAGCCCTGACTTGCATCCCCGCAGCCATCTCCTCCTTCAGCCCACGAATCTGTTCTTTACATAACAAAATATCGGCAAATCTATCAAACCCTCTATTTACCAAACCACAAAAGCATCAACCTGGCCTGCAACTTATTTAAGAAACCAAACCGTTCAGCTGACTTCCGTTTTGCAACAGAAATAAACAGCCTCCTACATTCTGCACCTACATTCCTCCTACACCAGTCCAAGAGACAAGGAAAAGACTGTTTACGTTTGACCATCAAAGCCCACCGAACCCGAACCAGTTCACGAATGTCGGGGCACTGCAGCAAACTACAATTGAGTTTCCATCAACCCCTCCCCACCCGCACCTGGCTCCAAACACCAACCTCCACAAATGCCATACAGTCAGAAAAAGCAACTGGAAACATAAAAAAGAAGTTCACAGCCCCCTCTAACTTATGAACCTAAAACCTATTCAACCGGGAATAAGAACTAACGTACCCCTTTTCAACAACCTGGTGGGGTTCATGGAGTCTGGCCCTAGCTTCGGTGCGGGGCAGACGTGTTGAATCGGCGCTCCAGCAGTTTGGTGTTGTTTGCCCGTTTCGGCCGGTTGGGGGCGGGTGTGTGTCTGCTCGCCTGTGCTGACGTGGCGTTACGATGGGGGTCCCTCTACCCCCAGTCGTCCGGGCTCAGTCTGTGGGATTAGAGTTCTCTGTGCGGGCTGGTTACCCGGAGATTGCCCTGGCTTGTGAACTGCTCTCTGTCCCTGTGTTTGCGATTTATGGGGTAGAGTTGGTAACGGCCCGTAGGGCCATTGTGAAGTTTGCAGAGGAGGCGGCGTATCGCGATTTTCTCCGGCGATACGAGGGGCGGACACTGCCCCTGCCGGATGGTGCGGGCACTGTCACCCTCTCGGATAGAAGTGGTGCACTTACTTACATCAGTGTGCATGGGGCTCCCTTGGAGTTTCCAGAGGCTCTGCTACGGCGGTATTTCGGGCGGTTTGGCGCAGTTGTTAGTGTGAGAGTGAACGTGGTGTCTTCTAGTCCTCTTAAGGGTGTGAGGTCTAACATTCGCACCCTGGGCATGAGACTCCGGGCGGATATTCCGTCCTCTGTGCGCCTTATGGGGTTCAACGTTCGGGTGTTTTACGCCCGTCAGCCGCGGACGTGTTATCGTTGTGGTCTTTTGGGCCATCAGGCTGCTGACTGTTCTGCGCCTCCTGTTGCACCAGTGAACCTCTTCAGTGAGGAGGATTTCCCGCCCCTTCCTGTGGGGGATGATTCGGTGGGTATGGACGTCTCTTCGGCTGAGGTGGTGCCCTCTGTAGCAGCTGTTGCTCCGCCTGTTGCGCCCCCTGTTGTTGCCGCATCTCCTCCGGAGGTTGGGTCCTCGCCTAGTGCTCCAGCTGGTGTCCCTGAGCCTCTTCCGCCTGCCGTTTGCTCGGTCCCCTCGTCTTCCAGTTCTTCCTCTGCTGTGTCTGTCCCGGTCCCTGCACCCTCGCCGTCTGTCCCGGCTGTGCTGGGAGCTGAGGTGGATCCGGAATTCCCTCCTGTGCCTGGCCTGGTGCCCCGTGTGGTTGAGGAGGCTGCCGTGCTGCGGCGTGCGTCGGTTCGCTCGGTTGGTGCTGCGCGGGTCGCTGAGTCTGCCTCCGGGTCTGATGATGTGCGGCCCGAGCCTAAGCGTTCCCGGCGTTCTTCTGTGTGGGCTGATGTTGGCGACTTCGACGAGTGTCGTCCTTCCGTTGACGGTGGCGTGGCTCCGGATGTGGTGCACACTACGGTGGTGGCGGAGGTACACTTGCCTGAGGATGCCGGTGCCGGCGTTTCGGCCTCAACCTCTGGTCCGGTGTCCGAGGGTCCTGCGTCGGATGGCTCCGGTTCTTCGTGGGCGGTGGTTCCCCCTGCTGTAGTTGGTGGTGAGCGGGGTGGCCTGGTGGTGATGTTGAGAAAGGATGCTCGCTCTGGATGTTCTGTGGCCCCTTCCTCGTTACCCGTTTCCTCGGCAGCGGTCTTGCCGCCTCTTCCGTTTCCTGCAGTCCCTTCCGTGTCTCCTGCGGTATCCGTGGAAGTGCTGTCGTCTCAGCGTCCGACACCTGCTCCGATGGCGAAGGCGTGGCAGGCTCGGCGTCCCTCGTCCGCTTCTCCGGTGTCATCTGCTTCCTCGAAGGGCGTGGTTGGCGCTCCCCAGCCTCGTTATGCGACTTGCGTCAGTGACCTTAGGCTTTGGCCGATGCCGCCAGATATAGATGTTCCCGAGTTTATGATACCCGCTCGAGCGCGGGGGATCAAAAACCCTACCGACCTTGAAGATCTCGTCTGGGAAGCTTACAAGTCGAAATATCCTCGTGAGCAGTTCCCGGAGAAGTACATTTCTTACGAGGTTCCTCGCAAGTGATTTCTATGTATTTTGTGTTGCCTGGTTGTGGGGTGTGTATGTGGGTGGGTGGGGTGGGTATTGTTTCCCGGTTCCTGCGTGCTCCGGTTTGTTTTTTTTTTTTTTTTTTTTTTTTGTTTTTTTTTTTTGTATGGCTAGTGGGGGGGTGTGCGGATCCTATGCGTTTGTGTGTTCGGTTATGGATGTCGTGTGCACTTGTTTGTCATATTGTGTGCCCTTCAGGCTGTTGGCGTGTGCTCTTTCTGTTTTGCCTTCCGTTTGTTATGGCGGATCTGTTTTCTTTATTGTTATTGTCCTTATTCTTGTATGTTTCTCGCCTCTCTGTATGTATTTGAGGTGTTAGCAGACTTGTTTTGTGTGCATTTTGTCCTGGGGTTTTCCCTTATGTTTGTTTTACACTGTGTTACTAATTGTGTATTGTTTGTATATGCATTTTTTTGTGGTCAGCCCTTCTGGCTGGTCTTCTATTGATTTGTTCCTTTGTCCTTGTACATATGTGTGCTTTGTACTTTGTTCTATGTTATATTTGTTCTGTTTTTCTTGTACGTTCTACGCATGCTTGCATGTAAAAATAAAAAAAAAAAAAAAAAAAAAAGTTCACGAATGTCGGGGCACTGCAGCAAACTACAATTGAGTTTCCATCAACCCCTCCCCACCCGCACCTGGCTCCAAACACCAACCTCCACAAATGCCATACAGTCAGAAAAAGCAACTGGAAACATAAAAAAGAAGTTCACAGCCCCCTCTAACTTATGAACCTAAAACCTATTCAACCGGGAATAAGAACTAACGTACCCCTTTTCAACAACCTGGTGGGGTTCAAAAAAATCTTTTACGGATATGCTAACCCCTGTTGCATGCCCACTTCCCGGACATTATGCTCCTGGATAAAAGTCACGTCGACCTTGTGGCAACGAAACATCGAGTCTAGACCCAACTGGGTCGTCAGAGAACGAAGCCTATTTACATTCAGGGAGGCTCAAGTAAGATGGGAAGATATCGGGAAAGGGAGAGTGAAACACAAATGAGCTAACTATCGGGTGGCGGCTGCCCCGATAGAACCAGAACACCACCCGGGGACTCATAAACTGTACCTAGAACATCAGGGAGGACACTGAGAAGGGGCATCCCATTAAAGTGGGGCGAAAGGCCCCCATCTTTAATACCAGATGGAAATCAGTGCTCTCGCTATTACCGACATCAGGCACAACGACCCCCCTCCCCGCACTGGGGTCCCACAGGCCGGTACCGGTGAGGGAGCAATCTCATCCCTACCTTGCTCCGAAACAACCACTACCCTCAGCTCATCTTCCATATTCTCCACAGGGTCCTCACATTCATGGGACTGCAACCTGGCAGACTAAAGCCACTAGTACGCACAGCGTTGCGGGCAAGGTGAGGGGGGAAAAAGCACTTAGACTAAAACTTAATTCTAATTGAGATTAAAGTATAAATTGTGTTGAAAAGGACAAAAAAAAAGGGGAGGGGGGGGGGGAGATGGCAGGAGCCAGCAATTGAACAAGTTGGTCAACAAACAATATTGTTTGAAAATAGCAAGACATGGATTGGCATTTAGGGAGTAAGGTAGGTTACATGGAGTTTAATAGGTAGTACTTAGTTTTTCTCTTAAACTAGTTGAGAGAGGTACAGCCTTTGACATGATTGGGAAGGTCATTCCACATTCTGGGTCCCTTGTTTTGTAGAGCATTTCTAGTTTGGTTAAGGCACACTCTTGAAATATCAAAAAGGTATTTGTTTCTAGTGTAGTGCCCATGGGTTCTGTTACAACCTTCTAGGAAGCGTTTAAGGTCAGGATTGGCATTACAGTTCAGAGTTTTAAATATATAGAGTACACTTGAGAGGATGTGCAGTGAATTAATATCTAACATATTTAAAGATTTAAGTAAGGGTACCGATCGAGTGCTGTCTGGGGCCAGAGTTTGATATTGTTCTAATAGCAGCTTTGTGTTGAGTAATTAGGGGACGTAGATGATTTTCGGTAGTAGAACCCCAAGCACAAATACCATAATTGAGATAAGGATAGATGAGAGAGTAATAGAGCGTCACCAGGGCAGGGCGAGGTACATAATATCAGATCTTAGAGAGAATACCAACAGTTTTATAAACTTTTTTTGCTATATTTAGAATGTGGCCCAGGAAGTTCTGCTTGTTATCGATGAGGACACCAAGGAATTTACCATCTACTTAGTTACTAATTTGGATATTGTTTATTCTTAGATTAATTTGATCTGGGGATTTATTACCAAACAAAATATAGAAAGTTTTTGTCAATGTTAAGGGTGAGTTTGTTGGCAGTTAGTCAAAGATGGACTTTATTTAGTTCAATATTCACTGTAGCATTCAGAGCAAGAGGGTCATGACTGGAGAAAATGAAGGTTGTGTTATCAGCAAATAAAATTGGTTTAAGTTGAGAGGCACTTTGGAAGGTCATTAATTTAGACGAGAAAGAGGAGAGCGCCAAGTATGCTGCCCTGTGGAACACTAATGTTGATGGACAGGGTGGGAGAAATGGAATTATTCCCAGAATCATACTGGAGCCTGTCAGTAAAGTAAGACTGAAAGTAAGTGTCCTGACTCCATAATGATGTAATTTAAGAAGAAGGTTTTGGTGGTTGACAATGTCAAAAGCCTTACGCAGGTCAACAAATATCCCAACAGGGAACTCATTTTTATCAAAAGCTGCATGTATCAAGTTAATCATTCTACTCAGTACATCGTTAGTGCTTTTTGGGGTCTGAAGCCATATTGGCACTAGCTAAATATATTGTGTTTTGCTAGTTAAGAGTAAAGCTGCTTGTAGATTAGTTTGTAAAATATTTTTGACAAGGTTGGCAGAATTGATGTAGGTCTGAAATTGTTGACATCAGTGAGATCACATTTATGGACTGGGGTTACTCTCGCTTTTTTTTTTAGAATATCCGGAAAGGTTTGGAGTTCAAGTGTTTTGTTGTAGAGCAATACAATTGCAGGAGCTAGAAATCTGGAGGCTTTTTTGTAAATTATAGTTGGTATCTCAGCAAGGGCACTTGACTTTGTTTTAAGGGAAAGGATTATGACATTAACATCAGTATAATTAGCGGGATTCAGGTACAAAGACTCTAGACAGTTTCCTGTAAGGTGGTCCTTAACATTAGTTAGATTAAATTAGGTCCTTAACATTAGTTAGATAAGAACATGACATCCACAACCAGACACACACACTAACCAAACCCCGGACCGCACAGGAACCGGACACACACACACAAGCCACAAATAAACCCACAACAACAAACCGGAGCACGCAGGAACCGGGAAACAAACCCGCCCAACCCACACACACACACACACCCGACCCGCACCCCACAACCATGCACACTAATGGAAACAATCCACAACACACAATATACAAAGGAATCATGGGCAAGGAATACATTTCTCAGAGACAGGAACATATTTCTCAAGGAACGAATCCCAAAGATACTTTCGCTTATAGGCCTCCCAAATCAAATATTCCATGTCGGTAGGGGAACGACTTCCCTGCCGCCGTGGGCCCAGCATAAACTCAGGAATCTCCAGATCAGGCGGAAACGGCCACTCCTGAAGCTCAGCGACGCAAGTCGCATAACGAGGCTGGGGAGCGCAAACCACGTCCGTCGAGGAAGCAGAATCTGGCCGCACATCATCAGACCCGGAGGTTGACTCAGAGACACGCGCAACACAAGCCGGGCGAACCGATGCACGTCGTAGAACAGCAGCATCCTCAACCACATGGGGCACCAGGCCAGGCACAGGAGGAAGCGCCGGATCCACCCCATCACCCAGCACAGCCGAAACAGACGGCGAGGATGCAGGGACAGGGTCAGACGCAGCAGAGGACGAACTGGAAGACGGGGGATTCGAGCAGAAGGCAGTCGGAAGAACCCCAGAGACACCAGACGGAGCAGGACGATCACCAGGCGATGACACAACCCCCGGAGGAGAGGCGACAATAACAGGGGCGCAACAGGCGGCGCAACAGTCGACACAGGGGGCACATCCGTGGCTGAAGAGACGTCCACATCCACCAAAGCCTCCTCCACAGGAAGTGGCAGAAAATCCTCCTCACTGAAGAGGTTCACGGGCGCAACGGCAGGTTCAGAACAGTCAGCAGCCTGATGGTCCAAGAGGCCACAACGATAACACGTCCGAGGCTGGTGGGCGTAAAACACCCGAACGTTGTATCCCATAAGATGCACAGAGGACGATATGTCTGCCCGGAGCCGGATGCCCAGGGTGCAAATGTTAGTCCTCACATCCTTGAGCGGACTGGAGGATATCATGTGCAACCGCACACTAACTATGGGGCCAAACTGGCCGAAGTACCGCCGTAGCAGACCCTCCAGAAACTCCAAGGGTACCCCATGTACACTAACGTAAAGACATAGCCCTTCTACACAAGGGAGGGAGCAAAGCATTGGCAAAGAATTATAGACCAGTTGCACTAACATCGCACATTATAAAAGTATTTGAGAGAGTGATTAGGAATCAGGTCACCAATTTCATTGAGACCAATGACCTTCACAACCCAGGCCAACATGGATTTCGAGCGGGAAGATCGTGCCTCTCACAGCTACTTGAGCACTACGACAAAGTCATTGAGGCATTAGAAGAAAAACAGAATGCTGATGTGATACACATGGACTTCGCAAAGGCTTTCGATAAATGTGACCATGGCGTGATAGCACACAAAATGAAGTCAATGGGAATAACCGGTAAAGTAGGACGCTGGATACTCAGTTTTCTGTCAAACAGGACTCAGCGAGTAACTGTCAACCATATAAAATCTAGTCCAAGTGCAGTTAAAAGCTCTGTACCTCAGGGTACAGTCCTTGCACCGCTGCTTTTCCTTATTCTCATATCAGATATAGACAAAAATACAAGTCACAGCTTCGTATCATCCTTTGCAGATGACACAAAAATCAGTATGAAAATTATCTCGGCTGAAGACACTGAAAAACTTCAAGCTGATATTAATAAAGTTTTCGACTGGGCATTAGAAAATAACATGATGTTTAACAGTGATAAATTCCAGGTACTCAGGTACGGTAAAAATGAGGACCTTAAACATAATACAGAGTACAAAACACAATCAAATGTACCCATAGTAGGAAAACAGCATGTAAAGGATTTGGAAATAATAATGTCTGACGACTTAACGTTTAAGGAGCATAACCAAGCAAATATTGCGACAGCCAGAAATATGATAGGATGGATTACGAGAACTTTCAAATCCAGGGATCCCATCACAATGGTTGTACTCTTCAAGTCACTTGTGTTGTCCCGTCTTGAGTAGTGCTCAGTACTCACTTCCCCCTTCAGAGCAGGAGAGATTGCTGAAATAGAGGGAATACAGAGAACATATATGGCACGCATAGACGCGATAAAACACCTAAAATATTGGGATCGTCTCAAAGCCTTTCAAATGTTCTCACTAGAAAGAAGACGAGAGAGATATCAAATAATATACACCTGGAAGATACTGGAGGGCCAAGTACCAAATCTACACAGTAAAATAACAACGTACTGGAGTGAACGATATGGAAGAAAATGCAGAATAGAACCAGTGAAGAGCAGAGGTGCCATAGGCACAATCAGAGAACACTGTATAAACATCAGAGGTCCGCGGCTGTTCAACGTCCTCCCAGCAAGCATAAGAAATATTGCCGGAACAACCGTGGACATCTTCAAGAGGAAACTAGATTTATTCCTCCAAGGAGTGCCGGACCAACCGGGCTGTGGTGGGTATGTGGGCCTGCGGGCCGCTCCAAGCAACAGCCTAGTGGACCAAACTCTCACAAGTCAAGCCTGGCCTCGGGCTGGGCTTGGGGAGTAGAAGAACTCCCAGAACCCCATCAACCAGGTATCAACCAGATATCAACCAGGGCACCACTCCAATTAGAGAGGGTCACAGTGTCTGTACCATTCGGCAGGGGTAAGGTCTGCCCCCTCGTATCGACGGAGAAATTCCCGTTACGCCAACTCCTCCATAAATTTCACGATCGCCCGACGTGCTGTTACCAACCCGACTCCATTAATGTCTATCACAGGGACAGAAAGCAAATCACACACCAGCACTATCTCCGGGTACCCAGCCTGTACAGAAAATTCGAGGCCCACAGACTAAGCCCGCACTACAGGGGGAAGTGGGACCCCCATCGTGAACTCCACGTCAGCACAGGCGTGCAAAGACACACGTCCCCAACAGGCCAAACTGGCAAACAACCACCAACTGCCGGAGAGGTCAGGCAACACGTCTGCACTCCACCGAAGCTAGGGCGCAACCATCATATTTCTTTCATTGTTGTAGTAGTTAGTACTTTGTTGAATAAACTGTTTTGTTATGTTGAACACTGTCTTTTCATTACACCCTACAAATTTTATTGATTTACATATGTTCTGTTACTTTGCTATTCATTTGAGACTGCCTCTGAAAATTAGAGCTGAATTCATAGCACCACACAACATAAATTTTGTTGTGAGAGTCCATGACCTACTCGTTAGATTCGCTCCGGCGAATGACGAAGGTCAACGGCCTAAGTGAAGGGGATTTCAAACTTTTGAGGTCTCGGCGTTTGCTCGTGCCTTGTCAATTGTTCTTATATGGTCCCAGAGTGAGGAATGAGCTGCTTACTACACTTGGCGTGTTAGCTAAACAAGTCTTTCATCAGGCGACCCATCTAGACTTTCAGTTAAAGTCGACGGATATAATATTAGAATATCTCGACAGGAATAAGGATAAAGAAATTAAAAATAATTTTTTTAAACCACCAAAAATAAAGAAAAAAGAATAATTCACATCATTTCTTCACACTTGGTCGTAGTAAAGAGCAGTACAACCACCTCTCTGAATTTGTCGACAGTTGTAAATTGCTGAGTAGTTTATGTTAAAGCATTGTGTTGTATCCTCTTTTAACCACGTTTCAGTAAGTATAATTGTGACAGTGTCCCACCCCTATATTTCTCCTAACCCAGCTTAAAGAGTCATATCTCTATAACCTGAGCGTTCTCTGATATCCAGGGAACATTTTCATATGTGTGAGAGTGTGGAGCGTTTTCAGGATGGCTGTGAAATTGTCATTTAAGTGTGATTATGCAAGGGGCTTATGCCCTTTTGGGGCACAAGATGGCGCCGAGCCATTCTGTTTCCCCTCTAAGACGTTGTGACGCCTCCCGGCACCTGATTGGCCAGGTGAGGTCACGTGCCGGAAGTAACCAATGACGAGAGCCCTCAGGCGGTGTGACGTCCCGAGGTGGAGGACCCCAGGGGCGGCTGACGCCTGGGCGGGAGAGTACGTCACGAGCTGCCCTAGAGTGTGGACGCGCTCGAGTGAGCTCCAGATCTTGAGGCCAGAAAGTTCTTACCAGTGGATTTAAGCATCGCTTTAATACTGCAGACATCCATTGGAGTGCCAGGAAGTAAGGATAGGCCGGGATAGAGAGTCAAGAGCTCTATATTCAAGAGTCTGTAGCAGGGGCGAATGTTGGCCTGGAAACGTCTGGGACGACTGGCGAATCACGTTCCACATATCAAGCGAGTAGTGACGGCTGGGCCGAATCTACTGAAAGTGAGGCAAGGGGAAGTTACACTGGACTGCAGGTGTGTCTACAGCGCCCGTGAGAGGAGGGGGACGACGACGGCGCAGGTACCTGACTCCAGTACCCCGAGTGAGAGGAGGGGGACCGTACCTGCCGGGTGTGAGTATGGCGAGGACGACTGAGAAACTTGAGTGTGTGGGAACTAATCAACAGAAGACCAGAAGCCAGGACCAGGAGCCTCATCATCCCTCGCCAGAGGACGAGTTGGCATGGCATCGTAAGGTAGATAGTTATCCCTCCTTTTACCCCTTTGATCTAGGTGAGCTAGGATATTTTATATATCGTGAACATTACTTGTTACCATTTATCGTCTATGTGATAGTGTTAAGGTAGGAGCCAAGAGGCTCATGTAGGCGTAAATTGGTGGTGGAACATAAGTACGTTGATGCGGTGACGTTAGTGTATCTGGGAATAGTAGCTGGTTCTCAAGAAGCCAGAAACGAATTTTGAATCGTCCAGCTGACAGAGTTGCCAGAGGCGTGAGGTGTGTTCCCGCCAGTCTGACAGTTGGACCCAGTCAGCTGATAGTGTTGCCAGAGGCGCGAGGTGTGTCCCCACCGGTTTGACAGTTGGACCCAGTCAGCTGATAGTATTGCCAGAAGCGGGAGGTGTGTCCCCGCCGGTCTGACAGTTGGAGCCGCCAGCTGATCATGTTGCCAGAGGCGCAAGGTGTGTGCCCGCCGCCTGACGTGTGGACCCAGTCAGCTGACTGTGTTGCCAGAGATGCGACGAGAGAAGGTTGCCACCATCGGAAATTTCCACCTGATTATTTCCCTATACAAGTGTATATATTTTTCTTTAGTAAATTTTTAATCTTACCTATGTGTTTGAGTGAGCCTTTATTCTCTAGGGCTATTTTGAGTGAAACCATGTATGTCACCTTGCACTGCACATGAGATTGCATCCTTAAATTAAGATAACTAATGAGACTACTGACGTGTTGCTGGGACACGAGTATAAACACCCAGCTGGCGACCTGAGCAGACCAGATATCTAAGAGAGCGTCCCAGTGTCAGGACGGGCAGGTTCAGGTGTGTCACAGGTAGACTTGAATCTCTCCACTTGCTAGGGGCATATATAAGGCCAGCTCTTAGTTGACTGGGGGTGCCCCAGGGTGGGCAGTGGCGCCTGGTACTAAGGGGCGAAGACTCGTGGGATAACCCCAACCATAGGTAGGAAGGGGGTGAACCCTGACAATAATAAAGGCGAATTTGTTGTCAACTGTTTGAATTAGGGCACTAACATCATCAAAGTGTTTGCTTAGAGATCTTACATTCAAGTTAATTACAGAAACATTGTGATTACGTGTTAATACATTGTTTACATCATGTGCTGTATAATACCTGCAAGTTTGATCATTAAAGTGATGATTGTCATAGATACTAGGTAAGAGGTTTAGTTCCGGGCTTATACTAGTTTGTATAAGAGGACTGTTTGATGGTAAAAAAGGTAATTATGAAAAAGATCTAGATATAAAAAAATTATATTGCATGTAATGCAATATAAAAATAATTACAAGTGAAAATTAATTATAACAAAAAATGTAATTTGACAAGTAAATCAAATAATATAGATGACAAGTAAAAAGAGGATTCTAACAGAAATGACTATGTTAGAATACAAAACTTAGTAAATTACTAAAATTACAATATAAAGAATGCGGTAGATTACTTTGAGGTACACTCAGGCACACTGAAAGTAATATTTTACACTAGAGGGCGCAGTGTAGAGGTAATCCTCAGAGTAGCCCTGACTTATGTGGCGGTGCGTAGTGCCCCTTTAGAGTTTAAGGACGGTCTTTTATTTTCGTGTTTTGAGCGGTTTGGTACTGTGTTAAGTATTCATTGGAACAAAGTTTTATCCGGACACTGCTGGGATGCTTAATGGTTCCCACACCCTGACGATGTCCCTAAAGTGTAGTATTCCGTCATTGGTGTCCTTTTTCGGATACATGCTCCACTGTCTGTATAGGGGGCAGCCGCACACCTGTTAATGGTGTGGCCAGGTGGGTCATTTGGCTGCTGCGTGTGACGTGGGAGCAACAAATCGGGTGAACATTTTTCTTGAAGAGGATTTTCCGCCCCTGCTGACTTAAGCTGGTTGTGAGGACGGGGTGGATGTTGTGCCTGTGGTGCCTGATTGCCTGTCTGCTGCCCCGCCTGTTGTGGTGGGTTCTACAGCTTGTGCGCCACGTGTGGTAACGGCTGTGATCCCTGGGGATGTTGTTGGGCCAGTGTGCGAGGGAGTAACGCCGTCGCCTGGACTGTGAGTGGAGGAGGATGTACCGATGGAGGTCCATGTCCCGCCCGCGCCTGCGGTTGTGGTCCCGGCTTTCGGGGGTACAGTTTCTTCTGATCTGGTGAGGGTGCCAAGGTCGGGTGCGGTGCCTGCCGCGCCTGTGAGTGTGGACGAATTTACTTCTGATGACTTACTCCCTTTGTAGAAGCGTGCACGCCAGTGTTCCTTGGTGGTTTCCTATGATGGTTTGGGCTGTGTAGGCGATGTAGCCTCTGAGGGTTCTTCGAACGGTATGGGTGTGGACGGCAAGGATGAGGTGATGGTGGCCGTGCCTAGACAAGACTGGTCTTGTCTAGGAGTCGGATAGAGGTGGCGTGGAGCCTGTTCCTGCCTGCGTCTCGGTTGTTGGTCAGGTGTGCCAACCCGCACCCCCGTGTGCCGGTTCTCCGGAATGGGGGGTTATTCCTCATGGTGTGGTTGGTGGTGATGGACTTGTGTTGAAAAAGGACCCCGTAAGGAAGGACCCCACGCTGGGGATTGCCGTGACGCCAGCTCCCGTCATGATGAGCCCTGTGCGGCCCGACCCTGTGATATTGTCTAAGACTCGCCCTGGTTCTTCGCATGCAGGACTGCCCCCTACTGAAGATGAATGAAAGGTCTGGGACGCGTATTGTGACAAGTATCCCAGTTCAAAATATCTACATGTATTCGCCTTTAAGCTGAGTTTGATGTTGCTCTTTCCTGTAGTCTTGCCGGTTCCCTGTGGTCTGAAGTGTATGTTTCTATTTTGTTTTCTTTACTGTTTTTTTTGCTGTATTTTGTTCCTTGAGTATGTTTTTATGCTTATTGCTATGTTCTTGTGGTGCTGTGTTCTTTTTATGTTCCCCTATATATATATTGCTTCCTTCATGGTCCTGTTCTTTTCTTTGTGTACTGAATTATTGTTCTATCGCCGGTTTGTGTTGTTTATCTATATTCTTGATTTCTGTGTGTGTTCTCTGTCTCTGTGTACAGGTGCCTCGGAATCTTACTTTTATATTGTATTTATGTGTTTTATAAAAAAAAAAAACACGCCTGCACCCGGGAGACTCACTCACAGGTCCAGCAGCTAGAAGGCTCATAGGCAGGACACAACCACATCCAACGTACCCACGGAGGCTTCCAGGGCCCTCGAGAGGGGCAAATCAGCCTCCCAGAAAATATTCACCCCGGTCAGCTGCACCAACCAAGCACGCCGCTGCCAGGTGACCTGGCAACCCACACCGAAAACACGTACAGGGCTGGTCAGAACGTGTGTTTTGGCAGTGGAGGTTAAATACCATCAGCAAAACTGATGACGGCGCATCCCGATCTAGAGACATCAGCAGAGTCCTGGTGCCAGCAAGCAGCCCCGTACAGTATCCTGAAGAGCCCTTGTTCCACCTGAAGCTGAGCACTTTCCCAAACTACCCAAAAGCCCATCCGGCATTTCGAACGGTGCGCCCCACACCGCCACATACATTGTTGTTCCACTTAGGCTGCCTACCTTCATGGTGCCCACTCCTCCAGTCAGTGGGAAGGAGCGACCTTCACATCGATGGATAAACTCTTGGTACACACTGCAGCTGGAATTTCGCCACCACATGCCGGTCCCTAATAAGCTGGATTCCAACCAAGTCCGCAATCTTGACACAGGACGTCCACGAGAGCCACACCAACAGATGTATGGTCCACCGAGGAAGAAAACTCCAGGCCAGCCGATGTTTTCCGCTTTATAGGAGACATAGTTGACCTCATCCTGGAGAAACCGTACCCCGCACCAGCAGGGCACCAACAACCCGTCCTCGACTCAAGTCCATTACATTCAGCGGTCGACCCCACAGACGCATTTATAAATTTTAACATGCTGTTTATTTAAAACGGGAATTTTCTCAAGTATAAATTAATATTATAATATATTAGCATATTGTGTATATATAGGCATAGGATAGGTTAGGTTAGGTGTTTAGGTTCTGTTGGCGATTATTTGTATTTGTAGTACGTGGGTGAAGCATTTATAGCGTTGTGATTCGAACAAAATTCGTCAGTGAAGCACTTGTTCCGGATATGTTCGAACGTCAGCAGTTGTGAGTCGTGTGTAAACCGCTTTTCATTGATAAACAGGGGGTTTGGCGGGTGCATGGAATCACTTTTGGATCTTTGTTTGGAGGACGGGCTGTTACACACGACTCACAATTGATTCCGTTCGAACTCTTCCGGAACAAGTGCTTCACTGACGAATTTTGTTTGAACCACAACGCTGTAAATGCTTCACCTACGTACTACAACTACAAAAAATCGCCAAAAGAACTTAAACATCTACCCTAACCTATGCCTATATATGCACAATATGCTAATATTATAATATTAATTTATATTTGAGAAAATTCCCGCTTTGACTGAACAGCATGTTAAAATTTATGAATGCGTCTGTGGGGTCGACCGCTGGATGTAATGGACTTGAGTCGAGGACGGGTTGCCAAGTCTTGCGAGCCAACAGGGAAGCCTAATGAGGGCACACGCCCATCCTCTGACGCCCAGCCTTCTAATGTCTTGTGTTAAGTAGTTAGTTGTTTGGGCTAGTAGCGTGCAGCAGGTCCGGTGTGTTCCCTACCCCAGCTGTACTCCCCTGGCTCTTCTCTCTAAGTTCTCGTGTTCTATACCTGGTTCTCGTGTTCTATACCTGGTTCTCGTGTTCTATACCTGGTTCTCACGTTCTCCTTGGTTCTCTTGTTCTCTCCCGGTCCTCGTGTTCTCCCTGGTTCTCGTGTTCTCCCTGGATCTCGTGTTCTCCCTGGTTCTCGTGTTCTCCCTGGTTCTCGTGTTCTCCCTGGTTCTCATGTACTCACATGGTTCTCTTCCAGTCCTCGTGTTCTCCCTGGATCTCGTCTTCTCCCTGGTTCTCGTGTTCTCCCTGGTTCTCGTGTTCTCCCTGGTTCTCATGTTCTCACATGGTTCTCTCGTTCTCTCCCAGTCCTCGTGTTCTCCCTGGATCTCGTGTTCTCCCTGGATCTCATGTTCTCGCTGGTTTTCGTGTTCTCCCTGGATCTCGTGTTCTCGCTGGTTTTCGTGTTGTCCCTGGTTCTCGAGTTAACCCGATTCGCGCACTCTCTCGCGTCTGAGATCCGCGGGAAGACAGAAAAATGATGATGATGACAGCTCCAAGAGGAAGAGAAAGAGGCACAAACTTAAAGGGATTTGGCTGGACATTTTCTCGTTTTTGTGATCCTGTTAGAAAGTGAGGAGGAGGAGGAGGAGGAGGAGGAGGAGGAGGAGGAGGAGGCAATACTCACACAAGAACACTCACCTGGATGTGCCTTGCAGGGACTAGCGTCAGGGCCTGTTGAATTATGCATGATACAATGCAATTTATGCATTGCATTGCATTGTATCATGCAATTATCTTGTATTATTATCTTGTGTTTCTTATTATATCTACATTTCAAATTGTGTGTATTAAGTTTATCTTTAATTATGTCTTTATCACACATTACATTTATTGAAAACTTTTACAGTGACCGTGATATTTTTGGCGTCTATACGACTCGGTTATGTTAGTTTATATCTACCTACCATGATCTGTTGGTTATCACTAGGTCTGGTCTACAACGCTCCTAATATATGGGCAGGACGATAACATCTCTTTCCAAGCATATGACAGTAAGGGTCAGTGACTCCACAAAAGATCACATAATTTGTGTTCACAATCAATCAATCGTTAGAGATATCCTGACCAGCAACACCAAAATATTCGATAAAATCATAGTAGGAAATTACACATAGCAGAAGCACTTCCCATCAAGCACTCTCATCCAATACTCAAGAACCAGCGAGAGTGATCAAGACGAGAGTGACCTGCCACTTTACACCTCAACCACCAGTGAAGATGTGAACTAAGTGAACTAAGTGAACTAAGTGAACTAAGTGAACTAAGTGAACTAAGTGCACTAAGTGAACTAAGTGAACTAAGTGAACTAAGTACACTGATAAGGATAACCTCAACATTTACTGTCACACCCGCCTGGATATAATGCTGTGTCCATTTGCATTATCTTTTTTCTCTGCCTCTGATTATGCGTAGCTGTTCCTTAGCAAAATGCATAAAGCCATTCAAAGTGTCTGTCTGTCAGAGTTTGGAGGCTAGACGATTGGGGCTAATCCCACACAAATGTCCAAGATGACACATGTGGGGTATGGGAGTGTTATAGGACAGTCAGTGTTGGAAGACGCTTATCTGCTTCTCACAATGTGTACACAGTACCCTTCTACACTGGTGAAGGTGTTCTTCATCCTACACAAGTGTATCACAATATTGTCTCTGGTTAGTTCAGAGACGCGAGTTCAATCCCATCACATTGAGGGTCGTCAGGGGAGTTCCTTATTGAGCCAGGGGGAGGTCTATTCATCTGCTTATCTTGAGATTTTTTTTTTTTTTTTTTTTTTTTTTTTTTTTTTTGCAGGGGGAGGAGGCGCGGGCCCTAAGCCTCTGGCTGGTCCACTAAGTGTTGCTTGTTTCTGTTTTACTTGGGCGGAGTATGAGTATTTATGACTCGTATGGTCGCTTCAGTAAGATTTTGTATCTTGAGATGATTTCGGGGCATAGTGTCCCCGCGGCCCGGTCCTCGACCAGGCCTCCTTTTTGTTACACATCCTCAGGAAGCAGCCCATAGCAGCTGTCCAACTCCCAGGTACCTATTTAGTGCTAGGTAAACAGCGCATCAGGGTGAAAGAAACTCTGCCTGTTTGTTTCCGCCTCCACCGGGGATCGAACCCGGAACCTCAGGACTACGAATCCCGAGCGCTGTCCACTCAGCTGTCAGGCCCCAGTCAGTGGTGGTTTGTAGTGTGGCGCCGGTGTGGGTGTGCCCGGGAGAGTGACTGTGAGAGGAGAGTCCTTGTGGTACCTACCCTCAGGCACCTTGTCTGCGGTAGTGGCAACCATTCTACGAGTGCGTTAGGTGCGGGTCACTAAACTGTTTGCGCACGCACGGCTGTTAGGGGGCTATATCCTTTATGGTACAATTTTGCCATGCTAATATATAACTAAAAGTATTGCGAACCCACTTATGGCAATATCGACGAGCAGTGTTGCCACTTTATCGGTATCGTCGCCAAAATGATTGGAAAATAAAATTTCAAAAAAATTCCCTGAATTTGCAAGGGATCTGAATGGTGCAATCACGAGAAGAAAGTCCGCTCTTTGGTAAGTCGTAATGGCATTCTGGGAACTGTCGTGTATTGATGAACCTGATACACACTCCTCACGCTGCTGGCCAGTCTGTCTGTCGCCCGCTGTTCATAATGTACACATGTATGTGTCCTACACATATGTTTGCTCGGATAAGTTAGTAAAATCGTGCAAAACCCAATATCTTGACGTCTTCCTTATTCCCAGTGAAGACCAGGTCCAGAACACTTGGTGCGTCTCCTCACATCTTGTGTAATTGTTGACACGTTCTTAGATGTTTCTTTCATAACTTCCTCCTCTTCTGCTTCTGCTTCCCCCGTGTCTTCTCCACCACGGGGGACTTCTCCAGTCCCTATCTATTGTGTGTGTGTGTGTGTGTGTGTGTGTGTGTGTGTACTCACCTAGTTGTACTCACCTAGTTGTACTCACCTAGTTGTGCCTGCGGGGGTTGAGCTCTGGCTCTTTGGTCCCGCCTCTCAACCGTCAATCAATAGGTGTACAGGTTCCTGAGCCTATTGGGCTCTATCATATCTACACTTGAAACTGTGAATGGAGTCAGCCTCCACCACATTGCTTCCTAATGCATTCCATTTGTCAACCACTCTGACACTAAAAAAGTTTTTTCTAATATCTCTGTGGCTCATTTGGGCACTCAGTTTCCACCTGTGTCCCCTAGTGCGTGTGCCCCTTGTGTTAAATAGCCTGTCTTTATCAACCCTGTCGATTCCTTTGAGAATCTTGAATGTGGTGATCATGTCCCCCCTAACTCTTCTGTCTTCCAACGAAGTGAGGTTCAATTCCCGTAGTCTCTCCTCGTAGCTCATACCTCTCAGCTCGGGTACTAGTCTGGTGGCAAACCTTTGAACCTTTTCCAGTTTAGTCTTATGCTTGACTAGATATGGACTCCATGCTGGAGCCGCATACTCTAGGATTGGTCTGACATATGTGGTATGTAATGTTCTGAAAGATTCCTCACACAAGTTTCTAAAGGCCGTTCTTATGTTAGCCAACCTGGCATATGCTGCTGATGTTATCCTCTTGATATGAGCTTCAGGGGACAGGTCTGGCGTGATATCAACCCCCAGGTCTTTCTCTCTCTCTGACTCTTGAAGTATTTCATCTCCCAAGTGATACCTTGTATCTGGTCTCCTGCTTCCTACCCCTATCTTCATTACATTACATTTGCTTGGGTTAAACTCTAACATCCATTTGTTCGACCATTCCTGCAGCTTGTCCAGGTCTTCTTGAAGCCTCAAGCTGTCCTCCTCTGTCTTAATCCTTCTCATAATTTTGGCGTCGTCAGCAAACATTGAGAGGAATGAGTCTATACCCTCTGGGAGATCATTAACGTATATCAGAAACAGGATAGGTCCAAGCACAGAGCCCTGTGGGACTCCACTGGTGACTTCACGCCATTCTGAGGTCTCACCCCTCACTATAACTCTCTGCTTCCTATTGCTTAGGTACTCCCTTATCCACTGGAGCGCCCTACCAGTTACTCCTGCCTGTTTCTCCAGCTTATGCATCAACCTTTTATGGGGTACTGTGTCAAAGGCTTTCCGACAGTCCAAAAAAATGCAGTCCGCCCATCCTTCTCTTTCTTGCTTAATCTTTGTCACCTGATCATAGAATTCTATCAAGCCTGTAAGGCAAGATTTACCCTCCCTGAACCCATGTTGATGGGTTGTCACGAAGTCTCTTCTCTCCAGATGTGTTACTAGGTTTTTTCTCACAATCTTCTCCATCACCTTGCATGGTATACAAGTTAAGGACACTGGCCTGTAGTTCAGTGCCTCTTGTCTGTCACCCTTTTTAAATATTGGTACTACATTAGCAGTCTTCCATATTTCTGGTAGGTCTCCCGTTTCCAGTGACCTACTATACACTATGGAGAGTGGCAAGCAAAGTGCTCCTGCACACTCTTTCAATACCCATGGTGAGATTCCATCCGGCCCAACAGCTTTTCTCACATCCAGCTCCAATAGGTGCTTCTTGACCTCATCTCTTGTAATTTCGAACCTTTCCACGGTCACCTGGTTTGCTGCCACCTCTCCTAGCGCCGTGACTTCTCCCTGTTCTATTGTAAAGACCTCCTGGAACCTTTTGTTGAGTTCTTCACACGCCTCTTTGTCATTCTCTGTGTACCTGTCCTCGCCCACCCTAAGTTTCATCACCTGTTCCTTCACTGTTGTCTTCCTCCTGATGTGACTGTGTAGTAGCTTTGGTTCGGTCTTGGCTTTATTAGCTATATCATTTTCATACCTTTTCTCAGCTGCTCTTCTCACACTAACATACTCGTTCCTGGTTCTCTGATATCTCTCTCTACTTTCTGGTGTTCTGTTATTACGGAAGTTCCTCCATGCCCTTTTGTTCAGCTCCTTTGCTTTCATACATTCCCTATTAAACCACGGATTCTTCCTTTGCTTCTCTGTTTTTTCCTGTTGGGCTGGGACAAACCTGCTTACAGCCTCCTGACATTTTTGGGTGACATAGTCCATCATGTCTTGTACGGACTTGGTTCCGAGTTCTGTGTCCCAATGTATATCCCATAGGAATTTATTCATCTCCTCATAGTTTCCCTTTCGGTACGCCAGCCCTTTGTTTCCCAGTTCTTTTTTGGGGGTGATAATTCCTAGCTCAACCAGGTACTCAAAGCTCAATACACTATGATCACTCATTCCCAAGGGGGTTTCCAACTTAACTTCCCTTATATCCGACTCATTTAGGGTAAATATCAGATCAAGCAAGGCTGGTTCATCCCCTCCTCTCGTTCTTGTCGGTCCCTTGACGTGTTGACTTAGAAAGTTTCTTGTTGCCACATCCAGCAGCTTAGCTCTCCATGTGTCTGGGCCTCCATGTGGGTCTCTGTTCCCCCAATCTATCTTTCCATGGTTGAAGTCTCCCATGATTAGTAGCCTGGATCCGTTCCTGCTAGCCACAGAAGCTGCTCTCTCTATTATATTGATGGTGGCCAAGTTGTTTCTATCATATTCCTGTCTGGGTCTTCTGACATTCGGTGGGGGGTTATATATGACTACTACTATAATTTTCTGTCCTCCAGTTGCTATGGTGCCTGATATGTAGTCACTGAAACCTTCACAGTTCTGAATTACCATCTCTTCGAAACTCCAACCTTCTCTTAGTGGCAAAGCTACACCACCTCCTCCTCTCCCTTCTCTCTCTTTCCTCACTACATAGTAGCCCTGTGGAAACACTGCGTTTGTTATGGTGTTTGTGAGCTTTGTTTCTGTGAGTGCTATTATGTCTGGGTTTTCTTCTAGTGCCCATTCTCCGAGTTCACTTGTTTTATTTGTAATTCCATCTATGTTAGTGTACATTGCATTGAAGCTCACTTTCTTCAGTTCATTTTCTTGTCCCTTTCTTGGCGAGCATTCTGCTGGTGTGGGAAGCGTGCTGGTGTGTGTGTGTGTGTGTGTGTGTGTGTGCGCGTGCGCGTGTGTGTGTGTGTGTGTGTGTGTGTGCGCGTGCGTGTGTGTGCGTGTGTGTGCGTGTGTGTGTGTGTGTGTGTGTGTGTGTGTGTGTGTGTGTGTGTGTGTGTGTGTGTGTGTGTGTGTGCGTGCGTGCGTGCGTGCGTGCGCGTGTGCGTGTGCGTGTGTGTTTCATTATTATTTTCTACCACAGACATGGCCACACATTTACAATGCTAACCAGCATATATACATTTTCTTCTGTCCTCCATGGACAGGGTTAGAGATGTGTTAAACATATAGTTCAGAGTTTTATTGAACAATCAACCACAGAAGGTGATTGTAGTGCTTTTAAAATGCTGATCTAACCTACATAAATACACAGATTTACGTCTGTTCTACACAAACAGTGTTCGAGGTGTCTTTCTACAGTGCCATTAATGAGTTTACAAAGGTGAAATGCATTTCTGACCAGCTTCCACATATCCTGTATACACATACATATATCACAACATTGTCTTACCTCAGGTGCGTGAGGTGTGTGTACATGTCTGGTGACAACACTGTCTTACCTCAGGTGTGGAAGATAACACATTGTATTCTCTTGAGAGTGTGTATCTGTGGTTACACACACAATGATTTTAAATATTAATTTAGATTATAACATAGCCTGTAAAAGCAGAGTAAAGAGGTTCATATCAAACTAGATTACTCGTGGCTCAGAGAAGTGGGAAGTTGACACTTAGGTGAGACTGACCCTTCTACCCTCCCCCTCCCCCTAAACACACACACACACACACTGAGGAAAACAGAAGGGGCATATACAGAAAGCGACAAGGAAATCTGCGAGGTACTGAATGCAAATTTCCATGGAGTGTTTACAACCGAGCCTGAGCAGCTCCCATTGTTAGAAGCGATTACCCTAGATGAAAGACTATCAGATATAGAGGTGACAGCAGAGGAGGTAATGAAACAGTTGACAACACTGGATGCAAATAAAGCTGTTGGACCAGACAAAGTATCACCGTGGATACTTAAAGAGGCAGCGCAGGCTCTCAGCGTGCCTCTGGCAATGATCTTTAATGAGTCACTTATGTCGGGAGAATTGCCCAGTTGCTGGAAGGAGGCAAATGTCATACCGATTTTCAAGAAAGGTGATAGGGAGGAGGCACTTAACTACAGACCCGTATCACTGACAAGCATCCCCTGCAAAATACTTGAAAGAATAATTAGGCTAAGACTTGTTGAGCACCTGGAGAGCATTGGGTTTGTAAACAAGCACCAACATGGGTTCTGGACAGGGAAATCATGACTAACAAACCTTTTAGAATTCTATGATAAAGTAACAAGGATAAGGCAGGACAGAGAAGGCTGGGTAGACTGCATATTTCTTGACTGCCAAAAGGCCTTTGATACGGTACCGCACATGAGACTGCTATACAAACTTGAGAGGTAGGCAGGAGTAAGCGGAAAGGCCCAAGTATGGGTGAAGAACTACCTAACAGGAAGGAGCCAGAGGGTAATGGTAAGGGGCGAGAAGTCGGACTGGCGAACAGTAACAAGTGGAGTACCTCAAGGATCGGTGCTGGGACCAATCCTCTTTCTAATTTACGTAAATGATATGTTTACAGGAGTGGAATCATACATGTCAACGTACCTGTGGATGAAACAATCGGGATGATGGCGGACAGAGTGTATTGTAATCCGGCCTGTACTCCTCTTGACATACAAGAAAACATTCTAAGGAAACTACTCCAAGCTTGTACTAAAGAGGTACCCTTCTTGAGCCCGGATGGGCACATGTATAAACAACTAGATGGGGTCGCTATGGGTTCTCCCCTAGGTGTCCTGTTTGCAAACTTCTACATGGGTACCATCGAACAGAAGTTAGTCGACATGAACTTGAAACCGGCCATATACTGCAGGTATGTTGACGATATTTTTACAAAGGTACCTGATGTCAGACATCTGCAGGAGCTGAAAGACGCATTTGAGCGGAATTCTGTGTTGCGTTTCACTTACGAGATGGAGAAGGATGGGAAGCTGCCCTTTCTAGATGTAAGTCATGGAAAGGAGCGGAGGTTTCCACACTGCAGTCTATACTAAGGAAACTGTGATGGAAAAAAGAAGTGTAGGTGTTCTGCAGTCATCCCAATGGCTGGTGTCAATGCCTATCACATTTAAAAAAAAAAAAAAAAGATGACTGTGTAGCTGTTGTGTCCTGTGGCAAAGTAAGGCAAAACAAGCAAAACAAATAGTATGAACAATGAATCTTTAATGAAATTGAAAACAAATTATGAATAAGACAATTCCTTGGCTATGTACAGTGCAAACTCACAAGATTATAAATTAAAAAAAATAACATAAAATAATATAGTGGTGACGTTACTCTAAAATGGGTAAAGACAAAATGAAATTAACAGGTGCTGAGAATAAAGCGCTGGCTGAGAACATCCACTAATAAACAGAGCGTACATCAGATGGTTGTTTCAGCTTGAGAGCACAGGATATTCTCACTCCGATGGCTGGTACAGGCCCAGACATCGGCTAGGTAGATGGCGTTGAGGTGCAGAAGTGCAGTGGTGCAGACGTCGATTCACCAATCAGAAGCGGGCAGGCTGGAAATGCTAGTTTGGTGATCGGCGACGAGGGAGAGGGGAGGTGGAGAGCGAGTGTGTGATACGTTTGCGCCTGGCAAAACGTATTTGACTAAGTATGTACTACACTTGCTTGTAGTATCTAGATGTTGTAGACGTACTGAAGTAACATGACGATAGGAAAGAGCAGGCCAAATCTCTCTTGAAGGAGATTATCGTAACAGCTCTCCCCCGAATCCTGCTCTTACGGGTTAAGTTACTTCAGTAGCTGGTGTAGAGGTAGGAGTAGCTGTCTTTACCTCGTAGACTCTGGAGAGGGCGTCAGCTATAATGTTGTCCGAACCTTTGATGTAGAAGATCTCCAGATTAAAATTCTGCAAGTACAGTGCCCAGCGTAGAAGACGTTGATTGCTGAATTGGGCCTGTTGTAGGAACCGCAGGGGATTGTGGTCCGAGTAGATGGTAATAGACCGATTCCCCTGTAGGTAAGGTTCGAAATGTTGCAGATTCAGGACGATGGAGAGGAGCTCCTTTTCGATAGTGCTGTAGTTCTTCTGGTGAGGCTTCAACTAGTAGCTGTTGTAGCTAACAGGAAGAACCTCCTCGCCTCGTTGTTGTAGTAGGACGACCCCGGTGCCGGTACTACTGGCGTCGACCTTGATGATGAAGGGCTTCGTGATATCTGGAGAGGCGAGAATGGGATCAGAACATAGCAGAGAAGCATTATTATAGTCCTGTAAATTTTTAGGAAGATCATTAAGGATTTCCGAGTTGGAAGGCACTGACTCAGAGTCAGTGCTTTCCGGAGGAGAAGCAGGGAAGGTCTCACTGTAGAGGTATGGATCTTTGAAAGTGGAGAGTGATATTAGCACAGTGGGGGGAATACCTTTATACTCCTTGAGTAGATTGACGTGGCACAACTGGGTCCTCCGCCGCCTATCTGGAGTCTCAAGAACGTAGTTGTGTTTTTTGGTCCTGAAAACTTATTTTGTAATGGAAAACCTGGGATAGGAAGATATGCCAACACGAAGTCTCCTGGTTTAAATTTCCTGATTTTGCTGCATTGATCAAAATGAGTCTTCATCCTCTTTTGAGCTTTCAATAGATTGTTATTGGCAAATTTACGTACTCTCTCTAGAATGTGCTTTAAGTTTTGAAGAAACTGGGGCACATTCTGAGTGTCACTGAAGGTGGCATTACGTAGAGAGTCTTTAAAAGCTTTGAGAGGAGTACGGCACTTACGTCCGTAGAGCATCTCATAAGGAGATACTCCTAGAGACTCATTTGGGAGACTTCTGAAAATACACATGATGATGTCAAGTTGTTTATCCCAGTCTTTCATGGTTTCATTGCAAAATTTCTTTAGGAGTGATTTAATCATTTGATGACTACGTTCAAGAGAACCCTGTGAAGCAGGATGATAGGGGCTGGACAATATCTGAGTGATGTTGAACTCTTCCAGTGTCTTCTTGAAGAGATCACTGGTGAAGTTGGTGCCACAGTCACTTTGAACCTCCCGTGGAAATCCGTATTGGGTAAAGATCTTCAATAGTTGTTTTACCACCGTAGCAGCCGTAATGTTCTTTACAGGAACTGCTATGGGGAATCTGGTGGTTGGACACAGGATGGTTAGTATATAAGCGTTGCCAGAACTGGTCCAGGGTAAAGGACCAACACCGTCTATGATGAGTCTGTGGAAAGGTTCTGCAGGCACCTGGATAGGAATTAATGGAGCTTTGGGAATCGGGATGTTAAGTTTCCCTTCCATCTGACATATATGACACTGTTCACGTAACTTTTGACGTCTTTAACCATACCTGGCCAGTAGTAGTCTTGTCTGATTCCGTGATAGGTTTTGTTAAAACCGTAGTGAGAAAGTGCTCCGTGGGCCAGGTGTAGAATATCGGGCCGTAGGCTGGTGGGAACCACTAGTTGTTCGACATTTGCCCAATCGTCATCCTCCGTCAGCTTACTGGGTCTGTACCTACGGTAGAGCAACTGATTCTCTAGGAAGAACCCAGGGATACTGTCAGGTTGAGTCTCAGCCTGGAAGAATAATGGTGTTAATGAAGGATCTTCCCTCTGTAACTTACGGAACTCCAACCTAGTAAGATTCTGTGGTAGGTTCTGATGGTCTTGAGGGACAGCGGTTGCAGTAGGGTCAGCTGGTTGTGGTCGTGCAGCTTGTGCACGGGTGGTCACCAAAACCGGAGGAGAAACTTCATCACTTTCTTGAACCTCTGCTGGAACATACTTTAAGATGGGGTTGTCCACTACAGAGTCACATACCTGGGGTTTGTCCATGATGATCAGGTTGGAAGGTTGCAGATCTTCGGCCAAGTCGTTGCCCAGGAGAAGTTGCACTCCAGACATGGGAAAAGGCTTTTCCCTGATGGCGACTTGGACTTCACCGGTCACGAAAGGACAATCCAGATGGACTCTGGCGAGTGGATACGGAGTGGTAGCAGTGAGGTCAGTGATAAGGACGGTTTCCCCGGTGTAGGTGATGTTAGGCACAGCTGATTTCAATATAATAGACTGAAGAGCCGCTGTGTCACTCAAGATCTTCAATTTGAAACGTCCCTCCGAATCTGTACTGTTGGCAGAGACAGTTCCAGGATACAAGTGTTTGCTGAAGAGAGAAAGATCATTAACAGGAACACCAACATTCATCACAGGCCTACCGGACTTAGGAGGAGTCGGTTTGGGTTTAGGAGTTTCACTATAGCCTTTGTATTGAGCTTTCCCACATTTATCTATGGTATGTCCATAGAGCTTGCAATACTTACAATACAATTGGGAGCTCGCTTGATCGGTATTCACTTTGTCATAACTATACCAAGACTTCTTACTGGAAGGTGAGTCAGGTGTTAGCTGGTGTATAAGACTGTAGGCGTCAGCCGAATTCGCACATCTGATGTAGTCGGTTTCTTCTTTGTCTGCTAAATATAAACGGACGGAAGGGGGAGCACGTCTAAAGAATTCCTCAACTAGAATGAGGTTGACAAGTTCTGAAAATGTAGAGACATGTGCTGCTTCCAGCCATTTCATGAAATATTTTTTCTTTGTATTGGCAAATTCTAAAAAGGTGGTGGTACTTGCCTTTAGATGATCACGGAATTTTCGTCTGTAGCTTTCGGTGGAGAGAAGGTAGGCGTCTAAAACTGTTTGCTTCAGGGTCTGGTAGTCATTCTCAGACGCTAAGGTACTGAGAGTAACTGCAGCTCTACCTGTGAGATGCACTCTGAGAAGGGTAGACCATTGATCTGCAGGCCAGCTAAGTTTTTTAGCTAGGGTCTCAAAAGTGGTAAAAAACACGTCTATCTCTGTCTCAACGAATGGTGGCATTAACTTACTTGCATGGGAGACATTGAAACTTACGGGAAGACTAACTGTAGCTTGTTGGCGCTGAGTGTGGTGTGTAGTTTCCAAGGTGAGTTCTTGTTGACGACATGATAGAGCCATATCAGCTTGCTTCTTATCGTGCTCACGTTGCATCTCCAGGTGACGTTTTCTTGCTTCAAGCTGTACTCGCTCATGCTCTTGGTGTAGGGCCGCCTCTTCTTTCTTCAGGGCCATCTCTCGTTCCAGTTCTTCCTTCTTTAGGGCAGCCTCACGTTCTCTTATCTGGAGAGCTTCTTTTTATTGTCGGAGAGCTTCTGTTTGTTGTTCCCGCTCTATGTTTGCTAGTTCGAGCTTCAACTTCATAGCTGCCAGAGCATGTTTATCTGCAATAGAATAGTTTTCGTGAACATCAGAGTCTATGATTCCTTCATCTAAGAGGTGATCCAAGATAAGATTGTGCAAGTCATTTTTGTTGGTTCCAGGGAGAGCATCTAGGTGATACTCGTGTGCAAGAGTTTGTAATTCGGTCCTCTTGGCACGACTTAAGTTCCCTACTTCACTTGCTGGATCATTACGAAATGCTGAGAGACGAAACATTTTGAAATAGCAAATAAGTGTACAACGAATATACTTGTGATATTGTAAGTGTCAGTAACAGGATAACGTGGCAACTGGTAACTATCCTGTGGAAATTTAATCGTTAACAATTAACGTTAATATTAGTATGGTAAATGATTAGTCAATCAAAATCGCAGGAAATCTTGTACCCGGTACTCAATGTAAGAGAATAAGGGCAAGAAAATCCTACTAAATAAATGACACCGATAGTTTCTAAAACAAATGAAACTTGTAATTGTTTCAAAAGTGAAAAGAGTAGTCCAAGAATGTAGGGATACCTTGTCGAGTCTCTATAGGACAGAAGCAAGGGGTTTCCTACTTAATTATATGATACTTACAGAATTAGCATTCCTTGTGCTCTGAAAAAAGAAAGCAAATTCCCTACCTGAGTAAATATCATCTCTGACTGACATATAGGGGTGCGAGTGTCAACTGGTGACGAGAACTGCTGTTGAGGTCCCAACTCAACAGTGTAGTCCGTGCTAGAGGAACTATGGCCCTCTGTATCCTCCTTTGGTCAGATTGCAGAAGATAGGGTGCTTTGGCTCGAAGACAAATCAAAGTACCAGGGTACCAAAATGATGATCTGTCTGAATGAAAAATATCCTAGGGACAAAAAAAGGTGGAATACACGGGTAATAACACTGAGGGAGGGATGACCAATTAAGAGAATGACTGAGGCCTCCAGTCACCACGTAATCCACAGTTATCCAACACTCACAATATGCTACCCTCGGAAAGCCCAAAATACACAGCACCATATAAATATTAAAAGTAACGAAAATATTGAAAAGCAACTGTATCAAAGCCAAGTACACTTACCACAAATTGATGTTTTAGTACTAGTACCTGAGAGAAGCTCCCGGACAGGCCCCCATTAAATGTGATGGAAAAAAGAAGTGTAGGTGTTCGGCAGTCCTCCCAATGGCTGGTGTCAATGCCTATCACATTTAAAAAAAAATAGATGACTGTGTAGCTGTTGTGTCCTGTGGCAAAGTAAGGCAAAACAAGCAAAACAAATAGTATGAACAATGAAACTTTAATGAAATTGAAAACAAATTATGAATAAGACAATTCCTTGGCTATGTACAGTGCAAACTCACAAGATTATAAATTAAAAAAAATAACATAAAATAATATAGTGGTGACGTTACTCTAAAATGGGTAAAGACAAAATGAAATTAACAGGTGCTGAGAATAAAGTGCTGGCTGAGAACATCCACTAATAGACAGAGCGTATATCAGATGGTTGTTTCAGCTTGAGAGCACAGAATATTCTGACTCCAATGGCTGGTACAAGCCCAGACATCGGCTAGGTAGATGACGCTGAGGTGCAGAAGTGCAGTGGTGCAGACGTCGATTTACCAATCAGAAGCAGGCAGGCTGGAAATGGTAGTTTGGTGATCGGCGACGAGGGAGAGGGGAGGTGGAGAGCGAGTGTGTGATACGTTTGCGCCTGGCAAAACGTATTTGACAAAATATGTACTACACTTGCTTGTAGTATCTAGATGTTGTAGATGTACTGAAGTAACATGACGATAGGAAAGAGCAGGCCAAATCTCTTTTGAAGGAGATTATCGTAACAAAACAAACATAGGAATGTGCCTCAATGCCAACAGTGACTGCCCAGACAGGTACAAGAGGAGTGTTGTTAACCCTTATGTCAACTGTGCTCTCAGCCACAGCTCAGGATGGAAGCAAGTCGATGAAGAACTCTGTAGGGTAAGGCAGGTCCTAGTCAACAACGGCTTCTCCAATGGTTTCGTTGAAGACATCATAAGAAGGAAGGTGAAACGCCATGCAACCTCTGAAGAGACAACTAACACTACCTTTATCCCCTAATAGACTATTTTACAGGAACTTTTTTTCCACAGCTCATAAAACGGAGGAAAGGGCCCTGAAAGATATTGTTGATAGGAACGTTATCCCTACAGACAAAAATCAGAAGATACAATTGACGATTTACTATAAAACCAAAAAAACGGCCAACCTACTCATGAGAAACTCTCCAGACACAAAGCAGAACGCTTTAAAAGAGACCAACGTCGTCTATGCCTTCAAATGCCCACTTGGGGACAGTAAGCCTCAAAGAACTCAGTATATAGGCAAGACAACAACATCTCTTTCCAGGCGATTAACGATGCATAAGCAACAGGGCTCCATTAAGGAACATATAATCTCTTCCCACAACCAGACCATTACCAGAGAAATCTTAACAAACAACACAGAAATCATCGATAGATACAGCGATAGCAGGCGGCTAGACATCTGCGAGGCACTACACATCAAGAAGTCAACACCAGCAATCAACAGCCAATTAATGCACAACTATATTCTACCCACTTCAAGACTCCGCTCCAATATAGAAGCATCAAGAAATATGAGCCAATAGGCCCTTTGCAGTTACTTCGATTCTTCCCTTTAAATTACCCAATTTATACCCATTGTTTCGTGTTCTATCTTGTGTTGAAAATTTTGTTCACCTCATCCAAAACTGTTGTAACATATCACCTCACCCAAATGTGGGTATATAAGATGAAAGTTGTTTAAATGATAGCATAGTAGAACTCTGTTTAGTGTTTGTAGGTTATAGTTGTGTGAGTGTAAACTAAAGCCTTTGAAAATGTAATAAGTTATTAGGAAACGCGTTCAAGTGTTGCGTCAGACTAGAAATAAAAATGAATTTTGGAGAATTGATTTTTCAATTACCATCGACAGTGAAAAGAAACATAAGAAATATTGAGAAAATTCGTGTTAGAATTATTACTCTTACTTTTCAGTCATAATTAATAATATATGTTTTTAAGGAAGACTGCTACCAAAATATGCTAATATATATATATATATATATATATATATATATATATATATATATATATATATATATATATATATATATATATATATATATATATATATATATATATATATATATATATATATATATATTATATATATTATATAATGAATAATAAGAGAAGGCGAGGACAAGCCTGACTCCTGCCCGCCTACTTCTACCATTTACACAAATTAGGCGTCTCAAGTCAGGCGGCGGGACGCCCGACTTGAGACACTGTGATGAGTCAGCTGGTATATTGCTGGAGTGATTAGTGGGCAGGACTATGTCTTCCTGGGTGTATGGGGGAGGTGCTGAGGCAGGGTGTGTGGGGGAGGTGCTGAGGCCGGGTGTGTGGGGGAGGTGCTGAGGCCGGGTGTGTGGGGGAGGTGCTGAGGCAGGGTGTGTGGGGGAGGTGCTGAGGCCGGGTGTGTGGGGGAGGTGCTGAGGCAGGGTGTGTGGGGGAGGTGCTGAGGCAGGGTGTGTGGGGGAGGTGCTGAGGCAGGGTGTGTGGGGGAGGTGCTGAGGCAGGGTGTGTGGGGGAGGTGCTGAGGCAGGGTGTGTGGGGGAGGTGCTGAGGCAGGGTGTGTGGGGGAGGTGCTGAGGCAGGGTGTGTGGGGGAGGTGCTGAGGCAGGGTGTGTGGGGGAGGTGCTGAGGCAGGGTGTGTGGGGGAGGTGCTGAGGCAGGGTGTGTGGGGGAGGTGCTGAGGCAGGGTGTGTGGGGGAGGTGCTGAGGCAGGGTGTGTGGGGGAGGTGCTGAGGCAGGGTGTGTGGGGGAGGTGCTGAGGCAGGGTGTGTGGGGGAGGTGCTGAGGCAGGGTGTGTGGGGAGGAGCTGAGGCAGGGTGTGTGGGGGAGGTGCTGAGGCAGGGTGTGTGGGGGAGGTGCTGAGGCAGGGTGTGTGGGGGAGGTGCTGAAGCAGGGTGTGTGGGGGAGGTGCTGAGGCAGGGTGTGTGGGGGAGGTGCTGAGGCAGGGTGTCTGGGGGAGGTGCTGAGGCAGGGTGTGTGGGGGAGGTGCTGAGGCAGGGTGTGTGGGGGAGGTGCTGAGGCCGGGTGTGTGGGGGGAGGTGCTGAGGCAGGGTGTGTGGGGGAGGTGCTGAGGCAGGGTGTGTGGGGGAGGTGCTGAGGCAGGGTGTGTGGGGGGAGGTGCTGAGGCCGGGTGTGTGGGGGAGGTGCTGAGGCAGGGTGTGTGGGGGAGGTGCTGAGGCCGGGTGTGTGGGGGAGGTGCTGAGGTAGGGTGTGTGGGGGAGGTGCTGAGGCAGGGTGTGTGGGGGAGGTGCTGAGGCAGGGTGTGTGGGGGAGGTGCTGAGGCCGGGTGTGTGGGGGAGGTGCTGAGGCAGGGTGTGTGGGGGAGGTACTGAGGCAGGGTGTGTGGGGGAGGTGCTGAGGCAGGGTGTGTTGGGGAGGTGCTGAGGCAGGGTGTGTGGGGGAGGTGCTGAGGCAGGGTGTGTGGGGGAGGTGCTGAGGCCGGGTGTGTGGGGGAGGTGCTGAGGCAGGGTGTGTGGGGGAGGTGCTGAGGCAGGGTGTGTGGGGGAGGTGCTGAGGCAGGGTGTGTGGGGGAGGTGCTGAGGCCGGGTGTGTGGGGGAGGTGCTGAGGCAGGGTAGTGGGGCGGGTGCTGAGGCAGGGTGTGGGGGGGAGGTGCTGAGGCAGGGTGTGGGGGGGAGGTGCTGAGGCAGGGTGTGTGGGGGAGGTGCTGAGGCAGGGTGTGGGGGGGAGGTGCTGAGGCAGGGTGTGTGGGGGAGGTGCTGAGGCAGGGTGTGTGGGGGAGGTGCTGAGGCAGGGTGTGGGGGGGAGGTGCTGAGGCAGGGTGTGTGGGGGAGGTGCTGAGGCAGGGTGTGTGGGGGAGGTGCTGAGGCAGGGTGTGTGGGGGAGGTGCTGAGGCAGGGTGTGTGGGGGAGGTGCTGAGGCAGGGTGTGTGGGGGAGGTGCTGAGGCAGGGTGTGTGGGGGAGGTGCTGAGGCAGGGTGTGTGGGGGAGGTGCTGAGGCAGGGTGTGTGGGGGAGGTGCTGAGGCAGGGTGTGTGGGGGAGGTGCTGAGGCAGGGTGTGTGGGGGAGGTGCTGAGGCAGGGTGTGTGGGGGAGGTGCTGAGGCAGGGTGTGTGGGGGAGGTGCTGAGGCAGGGTGTGTGGGGGAGGTGCTGAGGCAGGGTGTGTGGGGGAGGTGCTGAGGCAGGGTGTGGGGGAGGTGCTGAGGCAGGGTGTGTGGGGGAGGTGCTGAGGCAGGGTGTGGGGGGGAGGTGCTGAGGCAGGGTGTGTGGGGGAGGTGCTGAGGCAGGGTGTGTGGGGGAGGTGCTGAGGCAGGGTGTGTGGGGGAGGTGCTGAGGCAGGGTGTGTGGGGGAGGTGCTGAGGCAGGGTGTGTGGGGTAGGTGCTGAGGCAGGGTGTGGGGGGGGAGGTGCTGAGGCAGGGTGTGTGGGGGAGGTGCTGAGGCAGGGTGTGTGGGGGAGGTGCTGAGGCAGGGTGTGTGGGGGAGGTGCTGAGGCAGGGTGTGTGGGGGAGGTGCTGAGGCAGGGTGTGTGGGGGAGGTGCTGAGGCAGGGTGTGTGGGGGAGGTGCTGAGGCAGGGTGTGGGGGGGAGGTGCTGAGGCAGGGTGTGTGGGGGGAGGTGCTGAGGCAGGGTGTGTGGGGGAGGTGCTGAGGCAGGGTGTGTGGGGGAGGTGCTGAGGCAGGGTGTGTGGGGGAGGTGCTGAGGCAGGGTGTGGGGGAGGTGCTGAGGCAGGGTGTGTGGGGGAGGTGCTGAGGCAGGGTGTGTGGGGGAGGTGCTGAGGCAGGGTGTGGGGGAGGTGCTGAGGCAGGGTGTGTGGGGGAGGTGCTGAGGCAGGGTGTGTGGGGGAGGTGCTGAGGCAGGGTGTGTGGGGGAGGTGCTGAGGCAGGGTAGTGGGGCGGGTGCTGAGGCAGGGTGTGGGGGAGGTGCTGAGGCAGGGTGTGGGGGAGGTGCTGAGGCAGGGTGTGTGGGGGTCCCCTCGCCTGAGAGCAGTTTCATAATGCAGTTTTATCACCGCGTCTCCAGTCGTTTTGCTGTGTCCTCTAACGACAGGTCGCCTGGGACCACCACCACACCGGGTCACTAACGACAGGTCGCCTGGGACCACCACCACCCTGGTCAATAACGACAGGTCGCCTGGGACCACCACCACCCTGGTCAATAACGACAGGTCGCCTGGGACCACCACCACCCTGGTCAATAACGACAGGTCGCCTGGGACCACCACCACACGGGGACACTAACGACAGGTCGCCTGGGACCACCACCACCCTGGTCACTAACGACAGGTCGCCTGGGACCACCACCACCCTGGTCAATAACGACAGGTCGCCTGGGACCACCACCACCCTGGTCAATAACGACAGGTCGCCTGGGACCACCACCACCCTGGTCAATAACGACAGGTCGCCTGGGACCACCACCACCCTAGTCAATAACGACAGGTCGCCTGGGACCACCACCACACGGGGACACTAACAACAGGTCGCCTGGGACCACCACCACCACACGGGGTCACTAACAACAGGTCGCCTGGGACCACCACCACACGGGGTCACTAACAACAGGTCGCCTGGGACCACCACCACACGGGGACACTAACAACAGGTCGCCTGGGACCACCACCACCACACGGGGTCACTAACAACAGGTCGCCTGGGACCACCACCACACGGGGTCACTAACAACAGGTCGCCTGGGACCACCACCACACGGGGACACTAACAACAGGTCGCCTGGGACCACCACCACACGGGGTCACTAACAACAGGTCGCCTGGGACCACCACCACACGGGGTCACTAACGACAGGTCGCCTGGGACCACCACCACACGGGGTCACTAACGACAGGTCGCCTGGGACCACCACCACACGGGGTCACTAACGACAGGTCGCCTGGGACCACCACCACACGGGGTCACTAACGACAGGTCGCCTGGGACCACCACCACACGGGGTCACTAACAACAGGTCGCCTGGGACCACCACCACACGGGGTCACTAACGACAGGTCGCCTGGGACCACCACCACACGGGGTCTCTGACAAAAAACACATAACTGCACATTTCATCCAATATCCATTTTGTGATATTTCCTTTTTCTTACAGATAACCAGACAGGAAGACCGACAGAGAGACAGGTATACAGATAGACAGACAGGTAGACAGACGGATAGACTTACAGGTAGACAAATAGGTAGACAGATAGACAGACAGGTAGTCAGAATGACAGACAGGTAGACAGCCAAAGATATATATATATATATATATATATATATATATATATATATATATATATATATATATGTATATATATATATATATATATATATATATATATATATATATATACATATATATATATATATATATATATATATATATATATGTATATATATATATATATATATATATATTTATATATATATATATATATATATATATATATATATATATATATATATATATATATATATATATATAAATATATATATATATATATATATATATATATATATATATATATATATATATATATATATATATATATATATGTCGTACCTAGTAGCCAGAACGCACTTCTCAGCCTACTATGCAAGGCCCGATTTGCCTAATAAGCCAAGTTTTCATGAATTAATTGTTTTTCGACTACCTAACCTAACCTAACTTTTTCTGCCACCTAACCTAACCTAACCTATTAAGATAGGTTAGGTTAGGTTAGGTAGGGTTGGTTAGGTTTGGTCATATATCTACGTTAATTTTAACTCCAATAAAAAAAAATTGACCTCATACATAATGAAATGGGTAGCTTTATCATTTCATAAGAAACAAATTCGAGAAAATATATTAATTCAGGAAAACTTGGCTTATTAGGCAAATCTTAAGTTAATCTATTAGTATTGAACCTTGTGCATGCGACTTACGTGAACGCGCATAGCTCTATAGTCACGAAAGGATCTGCCACAATTAGGACAGTCTGGAAAGCTTAAACACCTTTCGAGTTTTTATACCTACATTCGGGTGAAGTGACATGTTACAATAGTTTTGGATGAGGTGAAAATAAACTTTTAACACAAGACAGAACGCGAAACAATGAAACAGGTATTAAAAGTAGGTGACTGCAGAAGGCCTATTTTTATTGGCCCATATTTCTTGATGCTTCTATATTGGAGCGGAGTCTTGAAGTGGGTAGAATATAGTTGTGCAATAATTGGCTGTTGATTGCTGGTGTTGACTTCTTGATGTGTAGTGCCTCGCAGACGTCGAGCCGCCTGCAATCGCTGTATCTATCGATGATTTCTGTGTTGTTTGCTAAGATTTCTCTGGTGATGGTTTGGTTGTGGGAAGAGGCTATATGTTCCTTAATGGAGCCCTGTTGCATAAGCAACAGGGCTTATGCAACTCCAAAACTATTGTAACATGTCACTTCACCCAAATGTAGGTATAAAAACTCGAAAGGTGTTTAAGCTCTATTCAGTTAAAGTTGTGTGTGTTTGTGTAAACTAAAGTCTTTGAAAATGTAATAAGTTTTACGAAACGCGCTCAAGTGGCGCGTCAGACTAGAAATAAAAATGAATTTTGGAGAATTGATCTTTGAATTACCATCAACAGTGAAAAGAAACGTAAGAAAGATCGAGAAGTAAGATTAATAATTCTAACACGAATTTTCTCGACCTTTCTTACGTTTCTTTTCACTGTTGATTAATATATATACACAGTCTTCTTCATTCCGTAAGAAGTCGACATGGACACACATTGTTTAATTACCGGTCAATAATTTCTCTAGTTGCCTCATTCTCTGGACAAAATGTCCACTTTGCAATATCTAACTCCATCGCCAAAATTATTCTAAACTGCCCTTAAAATCGCGGGCCTTGATAAATCACTGTTGATATATTGGCAGTGAAGGCCACCTGAGTTATGACCCAAACTCTTGCACCTGCTCTAATTTATTGATTAGCAAATTGCGAAAGTTTTTTCGCTTGCTGAGTATATTCAACTGGGTGGATTTACAAATAATATTATTGCTATGATTATGTTTTTTAACACATTTATGTTAATTGTAAATGCTATTATCTTTAACGGCACCATTTTATCATTATCATTTGATAATGATAAAAAGAGCCAAAGAGCCATTTGTATGTTTTATTTGTTGTAATGACCATATGGTTAGATCATGGGCGTGTTGCTACACATTCCATTACTTAGTGTCGCGATAATATGGTGTCGTTGAGTGCTGGTGCAACGTAGCTATTTGGCTGTGATTGTGGGGCTTCTTGTTGCATAGTTCAGCCCCTGGTGGCCAGTTGTGGTGCACCTGACAGTATGGATGTCAGTTTTTGTTGTCTGTGAAATGTGACAAGAGAGCCCCATCACTCGTGCTGACCAGCCTGGATGTTGAACAACCCGGCCTCCTAATAGAGCGTCGCATTTTGACGTAAACTCTATCTAAGTCTAAAAATTTTCGGACTAGAAAATGGTAGCGGCCAGAGAAATTGACGTACTTTTCCGTTATCTGTCTCGGGTTCTCTGGTAGGTTAGGATAAGGGCACTTTAATACGACAGTTTCTTGACGTTGGGAAACCTTAGAAGGACGAGCTGGTTGAAAGTGAACTCTCGCTTTGGGAGTCTGTTCATCCCATTCTCTTTGTACCATTCTGTTAGCACCAAACATTGAACAACAGTCTCCAACCGTTTCAAGTTTGCTCATATGTGTCTGTACTTACCTAATTGTGCTTGCGGGGGTTGAGCTCTGGTTCTTTGGTCCCGCCTCTCAACCGTCAATCAACTGGTGTACAGATTCTTGAGCCTACTGGGCTCTATCATATCTACACTTGAAGCTGTGTATGGAGTCAGCCTCCACCACATCACTGCCTAATGCATTCCATTTGTCTACTACTCTGACACTGAAAAAATCTTTCTAACGTCTCTATGGCTCATTTGGGCTCTCAATTTCCACCTGTGTCTCCTAACCTGTCCCCTGTATGTTTGTACACGTGCTGGCGAGTATACACGATTATGTCAGTATACATAAATTCATGTATACATGCATACATGCACGTATACAGGTGCGCCTGGCCATGAAAAATGTGGTGGTGAGTGAGATGGGAGAGAGCAGAAATGACAGCATCCGCGCCCAACTTGGCAACAGTTGAGAAACTCTCTCAAAGTCGCTCAAGTTTTGTCTTATCCGCCCACACCAGATCCTTCCGTCCTCCGCTTACACCAGATCCTTCCGTCCTCCGCTTACACCAGATCCTTCCGTCCTCCGCTTACACCAGATCCTTCCGTCCTCCGCTTACACCAGATCCTTCCGTCATCCGCTTACACCAGATCCTTCCGTCCTCCGCTTACACCAGATCCTTCCGTCCTCCGCTTACACCAAATCCTTCCGTCCTCCGCCCACACCAGATCCTTCCGTCCTCCGCCCACGGTCCATGGGACCATTTACGGGAGGATGTGGACCACAAATATTCTCCAGTGGTCCATGGGCCGGGGGGGGGGGGGGGGGGCGTGAATCACACTCCAGAATTTTACTGTTGTCGAGTCAAACTTTTTTTATTTAATCTTTTTCTCTGTAAAATTGCTTCTGCTGGAAGGGACAAATTGCGCGCTTCTCTGTAGCTTTTTCGCTGCTATTGAATACCAAGCGTACAACTATGTCACTTTTGTGTGTGGTGCGAGAGAGGTGGGCTGGTGTGGGCAGGGGGAGGGGGGGCACCCTCCCCTTACCGTGAGGGAGGGAGAGAGGTAAGGCTATTAGTCTCCTGTATCCTAGAGGGAGGTGGCAGATTATTCTCTTCTTCCCACGCGGGATGGACAAATGATTCTCCTGTACCCACATGGAAGGGGGCAGTGATGATCTCCCTGCTGTCCATCCTCGTGGTCTGGCCTCACTTCTTGCAGAGTCGGTGCTCGATCCCCAGTGGTGCAGGTGGTTGGCACCGTTCCTGCACTCCCTCCTCATATTCCTTCCAACTGCCATAGAGTAATACTTCCTAACTTCTATCCTCATGAACCTCCTAATCATCCTGTACTCACGGTGGAGGGACAATGTTATTTTTGTTGATTTAGGGGCGACGACGATTGTGGGATCGAATGCGCCCCGGAGTACCCGTAAAGGGTTAATCGCGAAGCTCGGAAAGGTGAAACGCCAAGCCTAATCGTGAAACGAGTGACGCGAATCACTAGAAACTAATATGCCTCGCTGCAAAGAAACGCAACAGGGTGATGGTTGGAGAGCCCCAGGAGTCCCTCAGGGCGACAAGCACCGGCCTCGCCCCACACAGGCCGGCGCTTGTTTGCATCGGGTAGCAAAACCAAAACTCGGCCCCCAGCTAAAACGCACAAGTCATCCAGTGTCCTCCGGTAGAGCAGAGGCCGGTCGCCCGCCACAACTGAGGGCACCCCAGGAGCCCACCAACACCCACCAACCCCCGGCACCTGTCGCCCAAGCCGGCGCCGGACACCGTCACCCCACCGTGAGAACCAGCCAGAAGACGTCAAAAAAAAAAAAAAATCTATCAACAATCCCGTGACCCAAGGTGATATGTGCGCCAGGCGTTGTACAACCGGACCGTTGAAGAGGGACGCCAAGCGGCAGTAGCAAAGCCACAACGCGAAAACAGGACGTGATCCGGCGGCCCCCAGGCGGAGGTGGTGTCCAGATGTCCGCTCGTCGTCAAGGTTGAACCAGGAATCCGTTTATCTATGTTATGTCAGAGATACTTGGATACGAAGCATTCTTGTTTATATAAATCCACAAACGAATCTGATTAAGTGGAAGACGTCATAGAATGGTGGGAGGATAATGTTTACTGTCCAGGCGAATGTAAGTGAGAGGTCGTAAAGTCTGGCGAGAGTAGTGCATCTAGGGCGGCCAATCAATAAAGTTAATTACTCCAATATAAATCAATATTAATGTATATTAAAACTTTGTGTTTAGTTAGGTCTCAGATATATTAAGTTGGGTATGGTGCTTCTGAGGACAATTATTAGTATTTGCAGTACACCAGTGAATGAGTTACACGAGTGATTCGAACACATGAAGAAAGACAAGCACTTAAAACAAATGATGGAGCCTAATAAGATGTGGGTCGCATGTGAAACAATAAGTAAACAATTATTTGCTTATTGTTTATGAGGACGGGCTGTTAAATTGGCACCTTTTGCTTTGTACTTACCTAATTGTACTTACCTAATTGTGCTTGCGGGGGTTGAGCTCTGGCTCTTTGGTCCCGCCTCTCAACCGTCAATCAACAGGTGTACAGGTTCGTGAGCCTACTGGGCTCTATCATATCTACACTTGAAGCTGTGTATGGAGTCAGCCTCCACCACATCACTTCCTAATGCATTCCATTTGTCTACTACTCAGACACTGAAAAAAAATCTTTCTAACTTCTCTATGGCTCATTCGGCACTCAATTTCCACCTGTGTCCCCCTAGTGCGTGTGCCCCTTGTGTTAAAAAGTCTGTCTTTATCTACCCTATCAATTCCTGTGAGAATCTTGTATGTGGTGATCATGTCACCTCTAACTCTTCTGTCTCCCAGTGACGTGAGGTTTAATTCCCGTAGTCTCTCCTCGTAGCTCATACCCCTCAGTTCTTGTACTAGTCTGGTGGCAAACCTTTGAACCTTTTCCAGTTTAGTCTTATGCTTGACTAGATATGGACTCCATGCTGGAGCCGCATACTCCAGGATTGGTCTGACATATGTGGTATATAATGTTCTGAAAGATTCCTTAAACAAGTTTCTAAAGGCCGTTCTTATGTTAGCCAACCTGGCATATGCCGCTGATGTTATCCTCCTGATATGAGCTTCAGGGGACAGGTCTGGCGTGATATCAACCCCCAGGTCTTTCTCTCTCTCTGACTCTTGAAGTATTTCATCTCCCAAATGATACCTTGTATCTGGTCTCCTGCTCCCTACACCTATCTTCATTACATTACATTTACTTGGGTTAAACTCTAACAACCATTTTATTCGACTATTCCTGCAGCTTGTCCAGGTATTCTTGAAGCCTCAAGCTGTTCTCCTCAGTCCTAATCCTTCTCATAATTTTGGCGTCGTCAGCAAACATTGAGAAGAATGAGTCTATACCCTCTGGGAGATCATTTACGTATATCAGAAACAGGATAAGTCCGAGTACAGAGCCCTGTGGGACTCCACTGGTGACATCACGCCAATCTGAGGTCTCACCCCTCACTGTAACTCTTTGCTTCCTGTTGCTTAGGTACTCCCGTATCCACTGGAGCGCCCTACCAGTTACTCCTGCCTGTTTCTCCAGCTTATGCATCAACCTTTTATGGGGTACTGTGTCAAAGGCTTTCCGACAGTCCAAAAAAAAAAAATGCAGTCCGCCCATCCTTCTCTTTCTTGCTTAATCTTTGTCACCTGATCGTAGAATTCTATTAAGCCTGTAAGGCAAAATTTACCCTCTATGAGCCCATGTTGAAGGGTTGTCACGAAGTCTCTTCTCTCCAGATGTGTTACTAGGTTTTTTCTCACGATCTTCTCCATCACCTTGCATGGTATACAAGTTAAGGACACTGGCCTGTAGTTCAGTGCCTCTTGTCTGTCACCCTTTTTGTATATTGGTACTACATTCGCCGTCTTCCATATTTCTGGTAGGTCTCCCGTTTCCAGTGACCTACTATACACTCTGGAGAGTGGCAAACAAAGTGCTCCTGCACACTCTTTCAATACCCATGGTGAGATTCCCTCCGGACCAACAGCCTTTCTCACGTCCAGCTCCAATAGGTGCCTCTTGACCTCATCTTTTGTAATTTCGAACCCTTCCAAGGTCGCCTGGTTTGCTTCCACCTCTCCTAGCGCCGTGACCTCTCCTTGTTCTATTGTACAGACCTCCTGGAACCTTTTGTTGAGTTCTTCACACACCTTTTTGTCATTCTCTGTGTACCTGTCCTCACCCGTTCTAAGTTTCATCACCTGTTCCTTCACTGTTGTCTTCCTCCTGATGTGACTGTGGAGTAGCTTTGGTTCGGTCTTGGCTTTATTAGCTATATAATTTTCATACCTTTTCTCAGCTGCTCTTCTCACACTAACATACTCGTTCCTGGTTCTCTGGTATCTCTCTCTACTTTCTGGTGTTCTGTTATTACGGAAGTTCCTCCACGCCCTTTTGTTCAGCTCCTTTGCTTTCATACATTCCCTATTAAACCATGGATTCTTCTTTTGCTTCTCGGTTTTTTCCTGTCGGGCCGGGATAAACCTGTTTATCGCCTCCTGACACTTTTGGGTGACATAGTCCATTATGTCTTGTACGGACTTGGTTCCGAGTTCTGTGTCCCAATAAATTCCCTTAGGAATTTATTCATCTCCTCATAGTTTCCCTTTCGGTACGTCAGCCCTTTGTTTCCCAGTTCTTTTGTGTGTGTGTGTGTGTGTATGTGTGTGTGTGTGTGTGTGTGTGTGTGTGTGTGTGTGTGTGTGTGTGTGTGTGTGTGTGTGTGTGTGTGTGTGTGTGTGTGTGTGTGTGTATTAACCTAGTTGTATTCTGCAGAATCGAGCTATTAGCTCTTGGACCCCGTCTTTCTAACAAATCTATTTTTCTTATATTATGTCTACAACATATATTTTATCTCTAACACACAGACACACATCCCCAGGAAGCAACCCGTACCAGCTGTCTAACTCCCAGGTATCTTTTTACTGCTAGTTGAACAGTTGCATCAGGGTGAAAGACATTCTGCCCATTTGTTTCTGCCTCTGCCAGGAATTGAACCCGGGCCCTTACGACGACGACTCCAGAGCACTGTCATTCAGCCATGAGGCCCCTAAGTGTGTGTGTGTGTGTGTGTGTGTGTGTGTGTGTGTGTGTGTGTGTGTGTGTATTCATCTAGTTGTGCTTGCAGTGGTTGATTTCTGCACTTTCAGCTCGCCTCTCAACTATCAATCAATCAACTGTTACTAACTACTATTAACTAATTTGTGTGTGTGTACGCACCTAATTGTACTCACATAGTTGTGCTTGCGGGGGGGGGGGGTTGAGCTTTGGCTCTTTAGTCCCGCCTCTCAACTGTCAATCAACTGGTGTACAGATTCCTGAGCCTACTGGGCTCTATCATATCTACATTTGAACTGTGTATGGAGTCAGCCTCCTCCCCATCATTTCCTAATGCATTCCTTCTGTTAACTACTTTGACACTGAAAAAGTTCTTTTTAACGTCCCTGTGGTTCATTTGGGTACTCAGCTTCCACCTGTGTCCCCTTGTTCGTGTTCCACCCATGTTAAAGAGTTTGTCTTTGTCCACCCTGTCAATTCCCCAGAGAATTTTGTAGGTGATTATCATGTCTCCCCTTACTCTTCTGTCTTCCAGGGACGTGAGGTTCAGCTCCTTTAGCCTTTCTTCATAACTCATACCTCTCAGTTCCGGGACCAGTCTGGTGGCATACCGCTGAATCTTCTCTAACTTTGTCTTGTGTTTAACTAGGTATGGACTCCAGGCTGGAGCTGCATATTCCAGGATTAGTTTGACATAAGTGGTATACAAGGTCCTTCAGCCTTCTGCTCTTTTCGTTTAATTTCATTACTTTGCATTTTCCTGAGTTGAACTTTTGTAGCCATTTTCTAGACCATTCCTCTAGCCTGTCAAGGTCGTCCTATAGTCTCTGTCTATCATCTTCTGTCTTGATTCTTCTCATAATTTTTGCATCATCAGCAAACATTGAGAGGAATGAGTCTATACCCTCTGGAAGATCATTTACTTATATTAGAAACAGTATTGGTCAAGTACAGAGCCCTGTGAGAATCCGCTGGTGACATCTCGTCACTCTGTTGTCTCCCCCCCCCTCAAAGTTACTCGTTGTTTCCTGTTGCTTAGATACTCCCTTATCCACTGGAGCACCTTACCTTTTACTCCTGCCTGATTCTCCAACTTCTGTAACAGCCTTTTATGGGGTTCTGTGCCAAAAGCTTTCTGACAGTCCAAGAAAATGCAGTCTACCCACTCTTCTCTTTCTTGCCTAATTTTTGTTGCTTGGTCATGGAATTCTATTAACCCTGTGAGGCACGATTTACCATCTCTGAACCCATGCTGGTGGTGTGTTACAAAGCTATTTCCCTCCAGATGCTCTACGTTCTTCACACACCTTGTTATTCTCTGTGTATCTATTCTCCACTTTTCTCAGTTTCATCACTTGTTCCTTCACTACAGTTTTCCTCCTGATGTGGCTGTGGAGCAGCTCTGGTTGGGTCTTGGCTTTACTCGCGATGTCATTTTCATACTGTCTCTCTGCTTCCCTCCTCACTCTGAGGTACTCATTTCTTGCCCTCTGGTGTCTCTCTCTGCTCTCTAGCATTCTGTTATTCCTGTAGTTTCTCCATGTTTTTTTTACTCAATTGCTTCGCTACCTTACATTCCTGGTTGAACCATAGATTCTTCTGTTGCTTTTCGCTTTACTCCTTTTGGACCGGGATAAATCTATCTGTAACTTCCTGGCACTTCTGGGTGACATAGTCCATCATATCCTGTACATTCTTCTCTCTGAGTTCTGTTTCCCATGGTATTCCCATTAGAAAATTCCTCGTCTCATCATATTTTTCTCTTCAGTAATTCAGTCTTTTCCCCTCCGGTCTTTTCCCCAACCAGGCTGTGACTCGTACGTCAGGCTGCGAGCAGCCGCGTCCAACAGCCTGGTTGATCAGTCCGGCAACCAGGAGGCCTGGTCGACGACCGGGCCGCGGGGACGCTAAGCCCCGGAAGCACCTCAAGGTAACCTCAAGGTAGGTCCCATCCTTGGATAGGTTATGTGTATTCACCTAGTTGTATTCACCTAGTTGTGTTTGCGGGGGTTGAGCTTTGCTCTTTCGGCCCGCCTCTCAACTGTCAATCAACTGTTTACTAACTACTTTTTTTTCCACACCACACACACACACCAGGAAGCAGCCTGTCCCAGCTGACTAACTCCCAGGTACCTATTTACTGCTAGGTAACAGGGGCATTCAGGGTGAAAGAAACTTTGCCCATTTGTTTCTGCCTAGTGCGGGAATCGAACCTTCGCCACAGACTTACGAGTTCTGTGCGCTTTCCACCAGGCTACCAGGCCCCACTGGTAGCCTGGTAGCCTGTGTGTGTGTGTGTGCGTATGAGTAGGTATTCACCTAGTTGTACTTGCGGGGGTTGAGCTCTGGCTCTTTGGTCCCGCCTCTCAACCGTCAATCAACTGATGTACAGATTCCTAAGCCTACCGGGCTCAATCATATCTACATTTGAAACTGTGTATGGAGTCAGCCTCCACCACATCACTGCCTAGTGCATTCCATTTACTAACTACTCTGACACTGAAAAAGTTCCTTCTAACGTCTCTGTGGCTCATGTGGGTACTCAGTCTCCACCTGTGTCCCCTTGTTCACGTACCACCAGTGTTGAATAATTTATCCTTATCTACCCTGTCAATTTCTCTGAAAATTTTGTAGGTAGTGATCATGTCTCCCCTCACTCTTCTGTCTTCCAGTGTCGTGAGGTGCATTTCACGCAGCCTTTCCTAGTAACTCATGCTTCTTAGTTCTGGGACTAGCCTAATGGCATACTTCTGAACGTTTTCCAGCTTCGTCTTGTGCTTGACAAGGTACGGGCTCCATGCTGGGGCCGCATACTCCAGGATTGGTCTTACAAATGTGGTATGCTAGATTCTGAATGATTCCTTACACAGGTCCCTGAAGGCTCTTCTGATGTTAGCCAGACTTTCGTATGCCGCAGACGTTATTCTTTTCATGTGAGCTTCAGGAGACAGGTTTGGTGTGATATCAACTCCTTGATCTTTCTCTCTGTCTGTTTCATGAAGTACTTCATCTCCCATTCTGTATCCTGTGTCCGGTCTCCTGTTTCCACCGTCTAGTTTCATTACCTTACATTTACTCGAGTTGAACTTTAGTAGCCATTTGTTGGACCATTTATTCAGTCTGTCTAGGTCATCTTGTAGCCTTGTAGTAATACTATCTTCCTGTTTTAATCCTCCTCATAATTTTTGCATCATCAGCAAGCAATGAGATGAACGATTCTATACCTTCTGGGAGATCATTTACATATATCAGAAACAGTAAAGTTCCAAGGACTGAACCCTGCGGGACTCCACTGGTGACTTCTCGCCAATCTGAGACCTCACCCCTCAGAGTGTCTCGCTGTCTTCTGTTGCTTAGGTACTCCTTTATCCAATGGAGTACCTTCCCTTTCACTCCTGCCTGCATCTCCAGCTTTTTCACTAGCCTCTTGTGTGGTAATGTGTCAAAGGCTTTTTGGCAATCCAAAAATATGCAGTCTGCCCACCCCTCTCTTTCTTGCCTGATTTTTGTTGCCTGGTCGTGGAATTCAATTAATACTGTGAGGCAGGACTTGCCATCCCTGAACCCATGTTGATGCCGTGTTACAAAGTTCTTTTGCTCCAAATGTTCCACTAGCTTTTTCCCAACAATCTTCTCTATCAGCTTGCATGGTATGCAAGTTAGGGACACTGGCCTGTAGTTCAGTGCCTCCTGTCTGTCCCCCTTCTTGTATATCGGGACTACATTAGCCGTCTTCCAAATTTTTTGGCTGTTCCCTGTTACCAGTGATTTATTATACACAATGGAGAGTGGCAGGCACAGTGCTTCTGCTCCTTCCTTTAGTGTCCAAGGGAAGATTCCATCCGGGCCAATAGCCTTTGGTACTTCCAACTCTAGCAAAAACTTGCTTACATCCCCACTGGTAATCTCAAAATCTTCTAGTGGTGCCTGGTTAACTATTCCCTCTCTTATCTCTGGAGCTTCTTGCTCATGAGATGACCTGGAATTTCTTCTTGTAATGTGATGACCTCCTGGAATTTCTTATTCAGTTCCTTGCACACTTCCTTGTCATTTGTCGTGAATCTGTCTGCTCCTATCCTCAGTTTCATTACCTGTTCTTTAACTGTTGTTTTTCTCCTGATGTGACTGTGCAGCAATATAGGTTGAGTCTTTGCCTTGCTTGCGATGTCATTTTCGTATTGCCCTTCTGCCTTTCTTCTCAATCTGACGTGTTCATTCCCGGCACTCTGGTATCTTTCTCTGTTCTCAAGTGTTCTGTTATTTCTATAGTTTCTCCACGCCCTTTTACTTTGCTGCTTAGCTAGCCTAAATCTCTGATTAAACCATGGGTTTCTCATCTGCATTTCGTTGTTTTCCTTTTGGACCGGGACAAACTTGTCTGCTGCCTCCTTACACTTCTGCGTGATGTAATCCATCATGTTTTGGGCCGTCTTTCCCCTGCGCTCTATTTTCCATGTTATATCTGTTAGGAATTTTCTTACCTCCTCATTGTTTCCCTTTTGGAATGCCGGCCTTTTGTTTTCGGTTGCCCTCCTCGAGTTCATTAACCCTTCTTCGACCACATACTCAAACGTCAGTACACTATGATCGCTCATTCCTACTGGGGCCTCAAAACCGATTTCTCTTATGTCGGAGTCAATGCTGAGTCTCGCTGGTTCATCGTTTCCTCTCATCCTTATAGGTTTCCTGACATGCGGGCTTAAAAAGTTTCTTGTCGCCACCTTCAATAGTTTAGCTCTGCATGTATCCTCAGCTCCATGCGGTTTCTTGTTCTCCCAGTCTATACTTCCGTGGTTGATATCCCCCATGATGAGCAGATGGGATCTATTTCTACAGGCAGCAGAGGCTGCTCTCTCAGTTATCGTAACTGAAATGTTGTTGATGTCATACTCGTGCCTGAGTCTTCTGTCGCTTGGTGGAGAGTTATATATCACTACTACTACTATTCTTGGTCCTCCCATCGTCATGGTGCCTGTTATGTAGTCTCTGAAACTCTCACAGCCTGGGATAACCATCTCCTTGAAACTCTATTCCTTTCTCATTAGTAGGGCCACTCCGCCTCCTCCCCTTCCTTATCTCTCTTTCCATATTACAGTGTAGTCCTGGGGAATCACCACATTCGTTTTGATTCCTGAGAGCTTTGTTTCAGTGATTCCAATTACATCTGGGTTCACGTTTTGTACTCTTTCCCCTAGTTCACTTGCCTTGCTTGTAATCCCATCTATGTTTGAGTACATCACCGTGAAACTGACTCTCTTCTGTCCTTCCTCAGTTTCTGTTGATTCCCGTGAGGCAGGAAAACAGGGAGGGACTGGGATAGGGGAAACCCTAAGAAGGGGGACCTGGGGGGATCTGGGGTGTGAGGGGGCTGGGAGGAACTGGTATGAGGAGGGTGGTGGAGGAGGGAGGGCATGGGGGGCTGGGGGAGAAGAGAGGGCTTGGAAGGGTTGGGGAGAGAGGGAGACTTGGGGGGGGGGTGAGAAGGGGAGGCTTGGGGGAGAAAGGGAGGCTTGGGGGGTATGGAAGGAGGGAGGGCTTGGGGGTATGGAAGGAGGGAGGGCTTGGGGGGTGGGGTGGAAGGGAGGGCATCGTGGGGTGAGGAAGAAGGGAGGGCTTAGGGGAGTGGGGGAGAAGGGAGGGCTTACGGGGGTGGGGGAGAAGGGAGGGCATGAGGGAGAAGGGAGGGCTTGGGGGAGTGGGAGAGGAGGGAGGGCTTAATGGGGAAGGAAGAAGGGAGGCCCTGGGGAGAGTGGGAGGAGGGTGACCTAGGTGGGCACTTAGTGGGGGCTGGCAGGGGTTGGGGAGGTACGACTTCTATTGGGTGGAGGGTGGGGTGGTGCTCCTCTCACTGTGGCTGTTGAACTGCTTGTGGAGGATTCCCCACTCCCCTTTGGGATTGTAGGGCTCGGGGTTGTTGTTCCCTGATTCCTTTCTTTCTCCCTGCACTCCATCTTCTCGGCTGCTGCCCTCAGCAGCAGCCGAGACATGTGACAAAGAACTTCAGGATATGACAAGGAACTTCTCTCGTTCCTTGTCATATTCTGCAGGAATACTTTTTTGAACTTCAGTACATTTACTAGTGTGCTCTTCCTTGCTAACAGGTCCTATTTTATGTTCTCACTCGTGAATACCACCTTTATCAATCGGTCTCTGTCCTTGTTGTACTGTCCAAGCCTGAAAACCTTTTCAATATTCTTGTCAGCCCTCCATCCTTACCTCTTTAGGGATCTCATTAAATGCATTTTTGTCCTTGTCTCTCCATTCCGCTGGACTGTTCCCTTTTTGCTCCTTAATGCCTACTACTATTACTGTTTTTATTTTTTGCTCTATCAGCCGGCTAGTACATCTAGCTGCTTCCTGAAAAGAAGCCATTTTCACGGCAAATTCCCCTACTGCAGACTTAGCTTTAGGGTTCTTTTTAAACTAGTCTCCAAATGAGGGTTGAATTGTAGAAGTCCCCTCTACAGGAACATAGTATCCCCCTGAGGGATGGTTTGTGTCTGGTATTGAGTGTTCTGCCCTGAGGGGGTTGGGGCTTTTGGGATTTAAACCTCCAAACGAGAGCTCTGGCTGTTGCACCAGACTGTTACTTGCGTACAGGCGGACAGGTCCCCAACCACTCCCTGACGGAACAAACAACTGACCTCGGCAGTTACGCTCCCACTACCGTCGGTCGACCAGCAATGGACACTGGAGTGCTTGTAATTTATCTAGGAGATCACCCTGTACGTCCCTTGATCTTGGAGAGGGGTTCAGCATCACATATTTATGGGAGTGGCTCCAACACTGGCCTCGTTGTCTAGTGTACACACCCAACTCGAACCGCCATGGTTCCGCACTCTCTCCTTGTTTGGAAAAATCTAACTCCACTTTTCGTGAATTAGTATCTTCTTTCATCCTGTCCGCAGCCGTGACCCTCTCTCTCTCTCTCCCACTTTCTGGGAAACCTCACTAGGACAAGAGCAAAGCCAGCTAACGTATATATTTAATATACAAAGGAAACGTACATAATACATAACATATAAAATAGAACGTTATCATACAACACTCTAAACTGCTACAACTCGGTAGCTTTCCGATATCATATCCCGGCTTCACCAACTGTCGATATCAAGTGGCTGCCCAACTCTTGGCTTACCACTTACTACTCCCTCACTAAATGGGACTAAAATCCTGTCACAACAATACTGTATCCTCAGTCCTAAAATTATATGAAACTCAGCTTGGAGCTGAAACACCAGAAACATCTACATAAGTACCCCCAACAAAAGACGAAATCAATCTTCCACCTTACACGCCAATAAGCATTCAAGCACTTCCCTTATACACTTATGCGTGTCCACCATGAACCTCTGTTCTGCTCCTAGAGGTTCAACACCAATGTATATCTATAGGTCCTCCTAAATATCAGGAAAGGTAGTTCTGCAGTTCTCCCAATCTGCTCCACAACGAAGTCCTAGTCCAATATCAGTGACGCTTCACCACTGATTTCACAGACATGTGTAGCTCCTTTACACTGCTATAAGTCAACTCTTCACTATGGAGTTCTGCTCTACCACAGAGTTCAGCATACACTTCTTCTCCAGCCTCGAAGTTCCTCTATCAACCTGTTCTCTAACCTCGAAGTTTCTTCACAAACTCCTTCCAAAACAAACCTGCAATTCCATTACCATGCCAATAAAAATGTTTTCCTAACAAAGCATTATTCAATGTATTCACAGAAAATATAATCCTCCATCCTCCATCTCTTTAAACAGTAATGGGTCGTCGCCGCCCTGGTCGTCCGTAGGGGAGCTCTGCCCACCACCACAACAACAATTATGTGATGATGATACAAAAATTACGAGAAGAATCAAGACGGATGAAAATATAGACTACAGAGAGAGCTTACAGGACCTACCCTGCGATGATTTACATTATGAACTGAATTTTGATGATTCAGGTTAGAGCTGCTCGGCCGAGCGGACAGTACGCTGGGCTTGTGTTCCTGTGGTCCCGGGTTCGATCCCAGGCGCCGGCGAGAAACAATGGGCAAAGTTTCTTTCACCCTATGCCCCCTGTTACCTAGCAGTAAAATAGTTACCTGGGTGTTAGTCAGCTGTCACGGGCTGCTTCCTAGGGATGGAGGCCTGGTCGAGGACCGGGCCGCGGGGACACTAAAAAGCCCCAAAATCATCTCAAGATAACCTCCCCCATCCTGGGCGAGTCTACTCTGGGAACATGTCTCAACACGTTGTTGGCCGCCTCCCCGGTCGGTCGCAAGGCCGGGGGATTCCCCTTCAGTCATCCACTGATCTCCGGCGAGGAAGGATGTACTGCTCCTCCCTCCTGCATGTTCTCTTATCTCTACTCTCTTATTTCAGTTCACTGGCTCAATAAATTCTCTACCCTACATATACATGTGTTCACTCAACCCGTCCTCTTAAAAATAACGGCACTTTTGACTCGTATGCGCGCTATGGCCAAATTTGAACGTAATTTGAAATGAAATCGACTCACAAAAGTGACGTACTGTCCCGTTTTCTGTTTGAGTCGTCCTTTTTTCTCGGCAAGCTTAGAAAAGGAAACTTTCCATTAACGTTTTTCATACCGTTTTGAAACTTTATGAGAATTTCCTGCCCACCTTAACTTACTGTTGTTGAAAAAAAAATCCCAAATTTATTTTCATTTTCAAATTACGTCCATGTTCGGCCATACGGGCAAACGGCCAAAAGCGACGTTCTTTTTAAGAGGACAGGCTGATTGCTGGGCACATGATCAAACATTAATATCTAATCTAAGAAATGATTAAATAGGCTTACAGCTGAAATCTCTGATGTGAGGGCGCTCAATCACTGGGGCTCAGACACGGCGCTCACATAGGCCCAGCACAAAAATGCTTCAGGACTGCCTCACAAGGCTCCTCCCAGTCCACAACGTCGCCTGGCAGTCTCCATAACATTAACTCCTGCTCGCTTCCTTCCTCTTGAAGGCACGTCAAATAGGATCTCACTAAGGCGCGGCCAAACACCCACTTCCCGGCCGCCCCTAATTATCAAAACCACAGAGAAATGGTGTACTAAGTCGCCAACAGCTTCCTCACACTTGCAGACAAGTAGTCTTCACTCCAGCACTAACACAGCGAACTATATTCTTCGTTATTTCGGGAGAATCAATGAAGTACAACCACCTCTGACGACAGTTGCGACTCAAGTGAGGTCACCGACTTCCTGCTAGCCTCACTTCACGCCCTCAGAGTATCGACATCTCATTTCACGTCACTTATTACCACCGCCCATCTTCTGCACATATCCTGAGATTACGCACTGATGTTTATTCAATTATTTAATATACACATCTTTCCTTTGACCTGTCAATCAGGTCCGGTCGGCAGAATAACTCTCACTAGGGTAAACTCGTTCCACCAAGGCTACATGGGGTCATGACATGAGTAGGATTCTCTTTCAGGCTTCTTATTTCCTCCTTTGCTGCCTTCAGCTCATCCTGCATCCAGAAAGTTGGTTACTTTCTCACTCCTTTCCCTCAGTTCCTCCCTGAATTGACTCCACATTTGTTCGATTGTTTCCCTAATCCAGGCATCCGGTCCCTCCCCTCCCCCCCTCTAAGTTTGTTCCTGCCATGCTTTCTCCCTATGGGAGAGAGAGAGAGAGAGAGAGAGAGAGAGAGAGAGAGAGAGAGAGAGAGAGAGAGAGAGAGAGAGAGAGAGAGAGAGAGAGAGAGAGAGAGAGAGAGAGAGAGGAGAAGGAGAGAGAGGGGAGAGGGGAGAGAGAGAGAGAGAGAGAGAGAGAGAGAGAGAGGGGAGAGGGGAGAGAGAGAGAGAGAGAGAGAGAGAGAGAGAGAGAGAGAGAGAGAGAGAGAGAGAGAGAGAGAGAGAGAGAGAGAGAGAGAGAGAGAGAGAGAGAGAGAGAGAGAGAGGAGAAGGAGAGAGAGGGGAGAGGGGGAGGAGAGAGAGAGAGAGAGAGAGAGAGAGAGAGAGAGAGAGAGAGAGAGAGAGAGAGAGAGAGAGAGAGAGAGAGAGAGAGAGAGAGAGAGAGAGAGAGAGAGAGAGAGAGAGAGAGAAATATTTTAGTGGGTCAGTTTTCAAGTCATCTATATAGATTTTCTTAAGGAAATTCTAACGAAAAGTGAGAAGCTGTGTCTTGGGATTCTCTGTTGCTACTTTGTTTCTCTCTCCCACTCTCCCCTAGAGTTCTCTCTCTCTCTCTCTCTCTCTCTCTCTCTCTCTCTCTCTCTCTCTCTCTCTCTCTCTCTCTCTCTCTCTCTCTCTCTCTCTCTCTTTACCCCTCTGTATATCTCTCTGTCATCCTGTCTATTCATCTGTCAGTCAATGCCTTGCTCTTCTCAAACTGAGCAGCAGCGAGGCAGAAGCACCGGTGCTCGCCCCATCAACCCTCGACCTTCGCTTCCCGATGCTCACTTATTGTCATATTTTGTAAACAAACTGGTCCATAGGCGGCCATTTTGCCTCCCATCTCATTTAGACTTAACACTTTGCTCTGCGCGTAATTACACCACTCTGCGCTCCCAATGTTGATGATTGTCTTTTTGTAATGTTGCGCAGACACGAGATGATGTTTGGTTATTGACTCTAATGTTAATGTAGTGAAACAAACGCGCAGAGAGCGTGGCACAGATGCCATTTGTCTAAATTTACTGTTGTTGTTTGATAGGTCTTTATTTTACTGTTGTTATTCTTTCCAAAACATTCGTGGTTTATTAAAATAAATTAATACCTGGAGATTGATAAGGTTTACGATAAGGATATTATTCATATGAACAATATCTTGCAACCCGTTCTCACACTTGCTTACAGTCAATATTGGTTTATTTAATGAGTGCATATGTGACATACTAATTGATTGTGAATATTTTAGTTTACCTTGAAAAGCTTCATAGAAAACACCGACCTCACCTAACCTTCTTAGTATGTTAAGATAAGCATCTTATTGCTTCTTATTTACAATTATTACTTTACCTATCAACGGTATAGGTTAAGTAATAGGTTAAGATGATTATCTTAACATACTAAGAAGGTTAGGTGAGGTCGGTGTTTTCTATGAAGCTTTTCAAGGTAAACTAAAATATTCACACTCAATTAGTATGTCACATATGCACTCATTAAATAAACCAATATTGACTGTAAGCAAGTGCGAGAACGGGTTGTATCCTTATAGTTAATGTCTGTAAATTACCCCTCTCTCCTCCCCGACCCCCTTTGTCTCCTACCCTCCCCTCCATTTCCCTTCACCCTATCTCCACAATCATCTTACTATCTACCTCACAAATACCCCGTCTCTCTCCCTCAATATTCAACCCCATTTATCTTCCCTACTATTCCACCCCGTCTTTCTCCCTCACTATTCCCCTACCTTCCTGACCACCCCACCTCTTCACACCTCCCCACCATCCATCCACCTCCCCCACCAACCTACCTCTCTTCCTCCTCCTCCACCCACACCCCATCTACCTCTCCAATTACCTCTACCCGTCTACCTGCTCCACCACCCCACCGCCCCTACAGCTCCCGCCATAACCTTACAACACCCCGTAACACACACCACACCTCATTTGCATATCAAAAAGTAGACAAAGGTACACTAATTTACATACGAGAGGCCCAGAACACAAGTCTCATATATCCCCGCTGGCTCCCATTACTGAATGATCAATAACAACTTTATTGTCCAGTTGAGGTCCATTTTTGGCGCGGGTTTAATACCTCGTGCACTGTAGAGACCTGACGCAGGTGAGCACTTGCTCAATATTAACATTGGGAATGCTGCGTAGTGTTGTATGGTGTTATGGGGTGTTGTATGGTGTTATTGAGTGTTGTATGGTGTTATGGGGTGTTGTATGGTGTGTTATGGGGTGTTGTATGGTGTTATGGGGTGTTGTATGGTGTTATTGAGTGTTGTATGGTGTTATGGGGTGTTATATGGTGTTATGGGGTGTTGTATGGTGTTATGGGGTGTTGTATGGTGTTATAGAGTGTTGTATGGTTTCATTGGGTTGTTGTATGGTGTTATGGGGTGTTGTATGGTGTTATTGAGTGTTGTATGGTTTCATTGGGTTGTTGTATGGTGTTATGGGGTGTTGTATGGTGTTATGGGGTGTTGTATGGTTTCATTGGGTTGTTGTATGGTGTTATTGGGTGTTGTATGGTGTTATGGGGTGTGGTATGGTGTTATGGGGTGCTGTATGATGTTATGGGGTGTTGTATGGTGTTATAGAGTGTTGTATGGTTTCATTGGGTTGTAGTATGGTGTTATGGGGTGTTGTATAGTGTTATAGGGTGTTGTATGGTGTTATGGGGTGTTGTATGGTGTTATTGGGTGTTGTATGGTGTTATGGGGTGTGGTATGCTGTTATTGGGTGTTGTATGGTGTTATGGGGTGTGGTATGGTGTTATGTGGTGTTGTATGGTGTTATGGGGTGTTGTAGGGTGTTATAGAGTGTTGTATGGTTTCATTGGGTTGTTGTACGGTGTTATGGGGTGTTGTATAGTATTATAGGGTGTTGTATGGTGTTATGGGGTGTTGTATGGTGTTATGGGGTGTTGTATGGTTTCATTGGGTTGTTGTATGGTGTTATTGGGTGTTGTATGGTGTTATGGGGTGTTGTATAGTGTTATAGGGTGTTGTATGGTGTTATGGGGTGTTGTATGCTGTTATTGGGTGTTGTATGGTGTTATGGGGTGTGGTATGGTGTTATGTGGTGTTGTATGGTGTTATGGGGTGTTGTAGGGTGTTATAGAGTGTTGTATGGTTTCATTGGGTTGTTGTACGGTGTTATGGGGTGTTGTATAGTATTATAGGGTGTTGTATGGTGTTATGGGGTGTTGTATGGTGTTATGGGGTGTTGTAAGGTGTTATGGGGTGTTGTATGGTGTTATGGGGGTGTGGTATGGTGTTATGGGTGTGTTGTATGGTGTTATGGGGTGTTGTATGGTGTTACATGGTGTATGGTGTTATGGGATGTAAGGTGCTATAGGGTGTTGTATGGTGTTATGGGGGTGTTGTATGGTGTTATGTGGTGTTGTATGGTGTTATGAGATGTGGTATGGTGTTATGTGGTGATCTATAGTGTTAAGGGGTGTTGTATGGTGTTATGAGGTGTTGTATGGTGTTATTAGGTGTTGTATGGTGTTATAGGGTGTTGTTTAGTGTTATAGGGCGTTGTATGGGGTTCTGGGGTGTTGCATGGTGTTATGGGGTGTTGTATGGTGTTATATAATGTTGTATGATGGTATAGGGTGTTGTATGGTTTTATGAGGTGTTGTATGGTGTTATGGGGTGTTGTATGGTGTTTTAAGGTGTCGTTTGGTGTTACAGGGGGTGTTGTATGGTGTTATTAGGTGTAGTATGGTGTTATGGGGTGTTGTATGGTGTTATGGGGTGTTGTATAGTGTTATATGATGTTGTATGGGGTGTTGTATGGTGTTATGAGGTATTTTATGGTCTTGTGTTGTTTTGTATGGTGTTATGTTGTGTTGTACGGTGTTAGGAGGTTTTGTATGGTGTTATTGGGTGTTGTATAGTGTTATGGAATGTTGTATGGTGTTATATGGTGTTATATGGTGTTTTGGGGTGTTGTATGGTGTTATGGGGTGTTGTATTGTGTTATGGGGTGTTGTATGGTGTTATGGGGTGTTGTATGGTGTTATGGGGTGTTGTATGGTGTTATGGGGTGTTGTATGGTGTTATGGGGTGTTGTATGGTGTTATAGAGTGTTGTATGGTTTCATTGGGTTGTTGTATGGTGTTATGGGGTGTTGTATGGTGTTATGGGGTGTTGTATGGTTTCATTGGGTTGTTGTATGGTGTTATTGGGTGTTGTATGGTGTTATGGGGTGTGGTATGGTGTTATGGGGTGCTGTATGACGTTATGGGGTGTTGTATGGTGTTATGGGGTGTGGTATGGTGTTATGGGGTGCTGTATGATGTTATGGGGTGTTGTATGGTGTTATAGAGTGTTGTATGGTTTCATTGGGTTGTAGTATGGTGTTATGGGGTGTTGTATAGTGTTATAGGGTGTTGTATGGTGTTATGGGGTGTTGTATGCTGTTATTGGGTGTTGTATGGTGTTATGGGGTGTGGTATGGTGTTATGTGGTGTTGTATGGTGTTATGGGGTGTTGTAGGGTGTTATAGAGTGTTGTATGGTGTTATGGGGTGTTGTATGGTTTCATTGGGTTGTTGTACGGTGTTATGGGGTGTTGTATAGTATTATAGGGTGTTGTATGGTGTTATGGGGTGTTGTATGGTGTTATGGGGTGTTGTAAGGTGTTATGGGGTGTTGTATGGTGTTATGGGGGTGTGGTATGGTGTTATGGGGTGTTGTATGGTGTTATGGGGTGTTGTATGGTGTTATGGGGTGTTGTATGGTGTTATGGGGGTGTGGTATGGTGTTATGGGTGTGTTGTATGGTGTTATGGGGTGTTGTATGGTGTTACATGGTGTATGGTGTTATGGGATGTAAGGTGCTATAGGGTGTTGTATGGTGTTATGGGGGTGTTGTATGGTGTTATGTGGTGTTGTATGGTGTTATGAGATGTGGTATGGTGTTATGTGGTGATCTATAGTGTTAAGGGGTGTTGTATGGTGTTATGAGGTGTTGTATGGTGTTATTAGGTGTTGTATGGTGTTATAGGGTGTTGTATGGTTTTATGAGGTGTTGTATGGTGTTATAGGGTGTTGTTTAGTGTTATAGGGCGTTGTATGGGGTTCTGGGGTGTTGCATGGTGTTATGGGGTGTTGTATGGTGTTATATAATGTTGTATGATGGTATAGAGTGTTGTATGGTGTTATGGGGTGTTGTATAGTATTATAGGGTGTTGTATGGTGTTATGGGGTGTTGTATGGTGTTATGAGGTGTTGTATGGTGTTATGAGGTGTTGTATGGTGTTATTAGGTGTTGTATGGTGTTATAGGGTGTTGTTTAGTGTTATAGGGCGTTGTATGGTGTTATGTAATGTTGTATGATGGTATAGGGTGTTGTATGGTTTTATGAGGTGTTGTATGGTTTTATGAGGTGTTGTATGGTGTTATGGGGTGTTGTATGGTGTTTTAAGGTGTCGTTTGGTGTTACAGGGGGTGTTGTATGGTGTTACAGGGGGTGTTGTATGGTGTTATTAGGTGTAGTATGGTGTTATGGGGTGTTGTATGGTGTTATGGGGTGTTGTATAGTGTTATATGATGTTGTATGGGGTGTTGTATGGTGTTATGAGGTATTTTATGGTCTTGTGTTGTTTTGTATGGTGTTATGTTGTGTTGTACGGTGTTAGGAGGTTTTGTATGGTGTTATTGGGTGTTGTATAGTGTTATGGAATGTTGTATGGTGTTATATGGTGTTATATGGTGTTTTGGGGTGTTATATGGTGTTTTGGGGTGTTGTATGGTGTTATGGGGGTGTGGTATGGTGTTATGGGGTGTTGTATGGTGTTATGGGGTGTTGTATGGTGTTATGGGGTGTTGTATGGTGTTATGGGGGTGTGGTATGGTGTTATGGGTGTGTTGTATAGTGTTATAGGGTGTTGTATGGTGTTACATGGTGTATGGTGTTATGGGATGTAAGGTGCTATAGGGTGTTGTATGGTGTTATGGGGGTGTTGTATGGTGTTATGTGGTGTTGTATGGTGTTATGAGATGTGGTATGGTGTTATGTGGTGATCTATAGTGTTAAGGGGTGTTGTATGGTGTTATGAGGTGTTGTATGGTGTTATTAGGTGTTGTATGGTGTTATAGGGTGTTGTATGGTGTTATGAGGTGTTGTATGGTGTTATAGGGTGTTGTTTAGTGTTATAGGGCGTTGTATGGGGTTCTGGGGTGTTGCATGGTGTTATGGGGTGTTGTATGGTGTTATATAATGTTGTATGATGGTATAGGGTGTTGTATGGTTTTATGAGGTGTTGTATGGTGTTATGGGGTGTTGTATGGTGTTTTAAGGTGTCGTTTGGTGTTACAGGGGGTGTTGTATGGTGTTATTAGGTGTAGTATGGTGTTATGGGGTGTTGTATGGTGTTATGGGGTGTTGTATAGTGTTATATGATGTTGTATGGGGTGTTGTATGGTGTTATGAGGTATTTTATGGTCTTGTGTTGTTTTGTATGGTGTTATGTTGTGTTGTACGGTGTTAGGAGGTTTTGTATGGTGTTATTGGGTGTTGTATAGTGTTATGGAATGTTGTATGGTGTTATATGGTGTTATATGGTGTTTTGGGGTGTTGTATGGTGTTATGGGGTGTTGCATTGTGTTATGGGGTGTTGTATGGTGTTATGGGGTGTTGTATGGTGTTATGGGGTGTTGTATGGTGTTATGGGGTGTTGTATGGTGTTATGGGGTGTTGTATGGTGTTATAGAGTGTTGTATGGTTTCATTGGGTTGTTGTATGGTGTTATGGGGTGTTGTATGGTGTTATGGGGTGTTGTATGGTTTCATTGGGTTGTTGTATGGTGTTATTGGGTGTTGTATGGTGTTATGGGGTGTGGTATGGTGTTATGGGGTGCTGTATGACGTTATGGGGTGTTGTATGGTGTTATGGGGTGTGGTATGGTGTTATGGGGTGCTGTATGATGTTATGGGGTGTTGTATGGTGTTATAGAGTGTTGTATGGTTTCATTGGGTTGTAGTATGGTGTTATGGGGTGTTGTATAGTGTTATAGGGTGTTGTATGGTGTTATGGGGTGTTGTATGCTGTTATTGGGTGTTGTATGGTGTTATGGGGTGTGGTATGGTGTTATGTGGTGTTGTATGGTGTTATGGGGTGTTGTAGGGTGTTATAGAGTGTTGTATGGTGTTATGGGGTGTTGTATGGTTTCATTGGGTTGTTGTACGGTGTTATGGGGTGTTGTATAGTATTATAGGGTGTTGTATGGTGTTATGGGGTGTTGTATGGTGTTATGGGGTGTTGTAAGGTGTTATGGGGTGTTGTATGGTGTTATGGGGGTGTGGTATGGTGTTATGGGGTGTTGTATGGTGTTATGGGGTGTTGTATGGTGTTATGGGGTGTTGTATGGTGTTATGGGGGTGTGGTATGGTGTTATGGGTGTGTTGTATGGTGTTATGGGGTGTTGTATGGTGTTACATGGTGTATGGTGTTATGGGATGTAAGGTGCTATAGGGTGTTGTATGGTGTTATGGGGGTGTTGTATGGTGTTATGTGGTGTTGTATGGTGTTATGAGATGTGGTATGGTGTTATGTGGTGATCTATAGTGTTAAGGGGTGTTGTATGGTGTTATGAGGTGTTGTATGGTGTTATTAGGTGTTGTATGGTGTTATAGGGTGTTGTATGGTGTTATGAGGTGTTGTATGGTGTTATAGGGTGTTGTTTAGTGTTATAGGGCGTTGTATGGGGTTCTGGGGTGTTGCATGGTGTTATGGGGTGTTGTATGGTGTTATATAATGTTGTATGATGGTATAGAGTGTTGTATGGTGTTATGGGGTGTTGTATAGTATTATAGGGTGTTGTATGGTGTTATGGGGTGTTGTATGGTGTTATGAGGTGTTGTATGGTGTTATGAGGTGTTGTATGGTGTTATTAGGTGTTGTATGGTGTTATAGGGTGTTGTTTAGTGTTATAGGGCGTTGTATGGTGTTATGTAATGTTGTATGATGGTATAGGGTGTTGTATGGTTTTATGAGGTGTTGTATGGTTTTATGAGGTGTTGTATGGTGTTATGGGGTGTTGTATGGTGTTTTAAGGTGTCGTTTGGTGTTACAGGGGGTGTTGTATGGTGTTACAGGGGGTGTTGTATGGTGTTATTAGGTGTAGTATGGTGTTATGGGGTGTTGTATGGTGTTATGGGGTGTTGTATAGTGTTATATGATGTTGTATGGGGTGTTGTATGGTGTTATGAGGTATTTTATGGTCTTGTGTTGTTTTGTATGGTGTTATGTTGTGTTGTACGGTGTTAGGAGGTTTTGTATGGTGTTATTGGGTGTTGTATAGTGTTATGGAATGTTGTATGGTGTTATATGGTGTTATATGGTGTTTTGGGGTGTTATATGGTGTTTTGGGGTGTTGTATGGTGTTATGGGGGTGTGGTATGGTGTTATGGGGTGTTGTATGGTGTTATGGGGTGTTGTATGGTGTTATGGGGTGTTGTATGGTGTTATGGGGGTGTGGTATGGTGTTATGGGTGTGTTGTATGGTGTTATGGGGTGTTGTATGGTGTTACATGGTGTATGGTGTTATGGGATGTAAGGTGCTATAGGGTGTTGTATGGTGTTATGGGGGTGTTGTATGGTGTTATGTGGTGTTGTATGGTGTTATGAGATGTGGTATGGTGTTATGTGGTGATCTATAGTGTTAAGGGGTGTTGTATGGTGTTATGAGGTGTTGTATGGTGTTATTAGGTGTTGTATGGTGTTATAGGGTGTTGTATGGTGTTATGAGGTGTTGTATGGTGTTATAGGGTGTTGTTTAGTGTTATAGGGCGTTGTATGGGGTTCTGGGGTGTTGCATGGTGTTATGGGGTGTTGTATGGTGTTATATAATGTTGTATGATGGTATAGAGTGTTGTATGGTGTTATGGGGTGTTGTATAGTATTATAGGGTGTTGTATGGTGTTATGGGGTGTTGTATGGTGTTATGAGGTGTTGTATGGTGTTATGAGGTGTTGTATGGTGTTATTAGGTGTTGTATGGTGTTATAGGGTGTTGTTTAGTGTTATAGGGCGTTGTATGGTGTTATGTAATGTTGTATGATGGTATAGGGTGTTGTATGGTTTTATGAGGTGTTGTATGGTTTTATGAGGTGTTGTATGGTGTTATGGGGTGTTGTATGGTGTTTTAAGGTGTCGTTTGGTGTTACAGGGGGTGTTGTATGGTGTTACAGGGGGTGTTGTATGGTGTTATTAGGTGTAGTATGGTGTTATGGGGTGTTGTATGGTGTTATGGGGTGTTGTATAGTGTTATATGATGTTGTATGGGGTGTTGTATGGTGTTATGAGGTATTTTATGGTCTTGTGTTGTTTTGTATGGTGTTATGTTGTGTTGTACGGTGTTAGGAGGTTTTGTATGGTGTTATTGGGTGTTGTATAGTGTTATGGAATGTTGTATGGTGTTATATGGTGTTATATGGTGTTTTGGGGTGTTATATGGTGTTTTGGGGTGTTGTATGGTGTTATGGGGTGTTGTATTGTGTTATGGGGTGTTGTATGGTGTTATGGGGTGTTGCACAGTGTTATAGGTTTTTTGTACGTGTTATGGGGGTGTTGTATGGTGTTATGGGGTGTTGTATGGTGTTATGGGGTGTTGTATGGTGTTATGGGGGGTTGTATGGTGTTATGGGGGTGTTGTATGGTGTCATGGGATAATGCATGGTGTTATGGAATGTTGTATGGTGTTATGGGGTATTGTATGGTGTTATGGGGTATTGTATGGTGTTATGGGGTGGTGTATGGTGTTATGGGGTGTCGTATGGAGTTATAAGGTGTTGTATGGTGTTTTGGGATATTGTATGGTGTTATGGGGTGTAGTACGGTGTTATTGGGTGTTGTACGAAGTTATTTGGGTGTTTATGATGTTATCAGGTGTTGTACGTGTTATGGGGTGTTATGGGAGTGTTGTATGGTGTTATTGATGTTGTATGGAATTATGGGGTGTTGTAGGGTGTTGTATTGTGTTATGGGGTGTTGTATGGTGTTATGGCGTGTTGTATGGATTTATAGGGTGTTGTATGGTGTTATGGGGTGATATATGGTGTTATGGAATGTTGTGTGGTGTTATATGGTGTTATATATTGTTATATGGTGTTATATGGTATTATGGGTGTGTTGTATGGTGTTATGGGGTGTTGGTTGGTGCTATGTGGTGTTGTATGGTGTTATAGGGTGTTATCTTGAGAGGTTATCTTGAGATGATTTCGGGGCTTTTTAGTGTCCCCGCGGCCCGGTCCTCGAGCAGGCCTCCACCCCCAGGAAGCAGCCCGTGACAGCTGACTAACACCCAGGTACCTATTTTACTGCTAGGAAACAGGGGCATAGGGTGAAAGAAACTCTGCCCAGTGTTTCTTGCCGGCGCCTGGGATCGAACCCAGGACCACAGGATCACAAGTCCAGCGTGCTGTCCGCTCGGCCGACCGGCTCCCCTTTCTTAAGGGTGTTGTATTGTGTTACCAGATGTTATAGGGTGTTATGGGGTTTATTTTGTTATGGAGAGTTGTATGGTGTTATAGAGTGTTGTATTGTGTTATGTGGTATTGTATGGTGTTATGGGGTGTTGTATGGTGTTATGGGGTCTTGTGTGGTGTTATGGGAGTGTTGTATGGTGTTATAAGGTGTTGTATGGTGTTATGGGGTTAGTATAGTGATATTGGGTGTTGTATTGTGCTTTGGGTTGTTGTATGTGTTATGAAGTGTTGTATAGTGTTATGGGTGTGTTTGAATGGTGTTTTGGGGGTGTTGTATGTCTTTAATGTGTTGTATATTGTTTTGGGGGTGTTGTATGTCTTTAATGTGTTGTATATTGTTTTGGGGGTGTTGTATGGTGTTATGGGATGTTGTACTGTGTTATTCGTGTGTTGTATGGTGTTATAGTGTGTTGTATGGTGTTATAGGGGTGTTGTATGGTATTATGATGTGTTGTATGGTGTTATGGTCTGTTGTTTGCTGTTATAAGGTGTTGTATGGTGTTATGGGGCGTTGTACGGTGTTATAGGGGGTGTTAATAGTGTTATCAGGTGTTGTACGTGTTATGGGGGGTGTTGTATGGTGTTAAAGGGTTTGTATAGTGTTATGTGGTGTTGTATTGTGTTTTGGGTTGTAGTATGGTGCTATGTAGGGTTGAATGGGGTT